>NW_015167635.1:66666-69036 GCF_001447785.1 Gekko japonicus
GGGCCCCTGGAGGACACAAGAAGGGCAGCTGGCCCATCCCGATAGCCGTGGCCCAATAAACTGGATTTTAAAATGCAGGATCTCTTGGCCCGGCTTACTTACCCTTGGCAGCTTTTAACCCCCCCGTTGTGCTCATTGTCAAGGTAAGCCTTGGTTGAGGCTGACAGTACTTATCGTAGGGTTGCCACCTCCAGGTGGGGCCTGGAGATCTCCTGGAATTACAACCAGACTTCCCTCTAAGCTGAGTTAGTGTGAGCTACCTCACAGTTTTTTTTAGCCTCCGGCTCACACCTTTTTGTCTCAGCTCGGGAAGGAGGGCTCCAGAGCAAACTCATCTATGCAGTAACCCAATCGCTCGCTCGCCACTTTAACGCCAGCCGCATACAAAGTAGAATTTTTGCTCACAAGATTCCACAGCGTAGAGGGAGCGTTGATTACGACTGACCTCCAGACAACAGAGATCAGCTTCGAAGGGCAAACTCTATGGTATACCATAGATTCTAGGTGAAATCCCAGATTTCCCCTCCCACAAGCACTGCCCCCAAATCCTCAGGAATTTCCCAACTCAGAGTGGGCAACCCCGCTTCTACCCCGCCTAGGCTGGAATGTAGATGTCCCCTCTCCCTTGGAATATACCTTCATTATTGCAGTTTAATGTGAGATACACCTCCTCCTCTTCTCCTTCCCTTCTCCTCTCCTCCTCCTCCCTGTCCTGGGTGGCCCAGGCCCTGCACAGTGTGATCTGGGTTCCAGATTTGGATCCTTCCGAATCTTTGCACTGGGAAGACCAAAGTAGGTATTTGAGTCTAGGATACGGGGGTGGGGGGTGTCTCAGTACGAGTGCGGATCGACTCTCCTCAACCGAGTGTGCCGTTTTCCTCCTTCCTGTCCCCGCCCCACGCTCCGTAGAGCCGCATCTGATCCTGAGCGCCGAAGAGGGAATCTTTGCCTTGAACCAGAGTGATCCAGAGCCAACCCTGGAGCTGGTAAGAGAGGCGGGGGTCCTGGGGTGTGGGGGGAGGGCCCCTGGAGGACACAAGAAGGGCAGCTGGCCCATCCCGATAGCCGTGGCCCAATAAACTGGATTTTAAAATGCAGGATCTCTTGGCCCGGCTTACTTACCCTTGGCAGCTTTTAACCCCCCCGTTGTGCTCACCGTCAAGGTAAGCCTTGGTTGAGGCTGACAGTACTTATCGTAGGGTTGCCACCTCCAGGTGGGGCCTGGAGATCTCCTGGAATTACAACCAGACTTCCCTCTAAGCTGAGTTAGTGTGAGCTACCTCACAGTTTTTTTTAGCCTCCGGCTCACACCTTTTTGTCTCAGCTCGGGAAGGAGGGCTCCAGAGCAAACTCATCTATGCAGTAACCCAATCGCTCGCTCGCCACTTTAACGCCAGCCGCATACAAAGTAGAATTTTTGCTCACAAGATTCCACAGCGTAGAGGGAGCGTTGATTACGACTGACCTCCAGACAACAGAGATCAGCTTCGAAGGGCAAACTCTATGGTATACCATAGATTCTAGGTGAAATCCCAGATTTCCCCTCCCACAAGCACTGCCCCCAAATCCTCAGGAATTTCCCAACTCAGAGTGGCCAACCCCGCTTCTACCCCGCCGAGGCTGGAATGTAGATGTCCCCTCTCCCTGGGAATATATCTTCATTATTGCAGTTTAATGTGAGATACAAATCCGTGTTTTCCTATGAAAAGTGTGGTTATTGTTATAAATGCCACGTGTGTGATCTTTCATATGGGGGTTTAGAAAAGAAGGCATGGGGGACCTGGCTTAACATCTTGAGGGAGGCAACTACAGGCTGTCTCCCCTGGCACTCAGAGACAGGTTTCCTGCCTCAACTTTCCCCATCTGTAAAATGGGCGCAATAGTGAGTTAGCTGTAAGAAGGGCGGCAGGCTGACTTAAGCTGTTGCCCTGGATCGTAGGCAGGGGTCATTTCCTGCAGGAGCGCACAGGAGCGGCGCTCTGGCAGTAAGGAGCCCAGGGGGCAGGCACATGCAACAAGCCCCACCCCCTGCTCCCAGCAGCCCTTAGTTGGGCCATGAGGAGCAAGAAGAAGCCAGGTTACAGAGCCCCCCCAGCCCGCCTTCAGGTACAAGCTCTCCCTCCTCTGTGAGGGCAGTTCTGCACGTTCCCCCCCATAGCCAGCAATCCAAAACAGTCCAGTGGCACCTTTAAGACCAAGTTTTATTCAGGTACAAGCTCTCCCTCCTCTGTGAGGGCAGATCTGCACGTTCCCCCCCATAGCCAGCAATCCAAAACAGTCCAGTGGAGCCTGAGCGGTGGGCGTTGCCTTCTGACACACTTCCAGTGATGTCAGGGGGTGTGGCATATGCAAATAAGTTATGCTAATGAG
>NW_015167635.1:69298-71161 GCF_001447785.1 Gekko japonicus
CACCCCCCCCCCCCCGCATGGCATGCCACTTTCACTTTGATCGATTGTCGGATTTTATGGCCGTGTCCAGACTGCACGCCACTTTCACTTCGTTTGATCTCTCTGTTTTATGGTACCATCTGCATAGATTTAGGGCCATTTTATGGCCGTTCGGGGGCGACTCTGCAGTCCGTACGGGCGTTGGCCCGGGATATTTGAATGTGGTTGTGAGCCGCATCTTTTCCCGTTCCAGCGTGGGTTTGATAAAACAGCGGAGCAAATGCTAGATGCGGTTTGGGATCACCAGATAACCTCAGAGGTCCAAACCTGTCCAGATCCACCGTTTACCCAAAGTGCTCCCCCCCTCCGCCGCCGAAATAACAATTGAAGCTGCAAGGAGACTATTGGAAGCCAGTAATGAATGAAGGGAATTCTGAAGGAAGGGACCCCACTAAACTAGTCCTACTAATAAGTTGCCGGTCGAATCTGCGTTTGTCTTTCCCACCGGTGTCCCAGCCTTCTGACTCCGTCTTCAAAAAACCTGTCTACATTTGCTTTCGTTTTCATACTTCAACTGCACAAGTATACTCTCGCATGTCTGCATATGTCTATCGCCCTCTCGTGGCGGCTCCAGTGTAATTGCGCCTCCGCACCGCTTTAAATGAATCTTCTCCAAACATCATTCAAACAAGCATAGAGAAAGACGGCGTCACAGAGGCACGAAACGAATTTAAAAATGCAAATGCAGATTTGACCATTGTGACCTCTTCCTCTTCTGTCTTTTCTCAGCTATATCACAGCCGCACGACTTGGGTGTACAGCATTGAGAATGTCCTCATGTCCCTGTCAGGTGAGTCGGTAGCAGCATTGGGGTGGGGGGTGGAGGAAGGGGCCAGAGATAAGATCATGGTTGAAGCATCAGGAAGTCCTGCGTCATGTGCTGGGAGACCGGCAGAGCATCAAGGTGTAAAAGACAGTGGACTTCCGTGATGGGATATTAGTTTTGATACCAACTTGGTTCTTTGGCTGTCAAGTTACAACCGACTTATGGTGACTACTTAGGGCAGGGGTGTCGAACTCGTTTGTTATGAGGGCTGGATCTGACAGAAATGAGACCTTGTCGGGCCGGGCTGGGCCGGGCCACGTGTGTCATAAAATGTAATGCCAGGTAGCGGAGATACAGATCGAATCTGCATTTGTCTTTCCCACTGGTGTCCCAGCCTTCTGACACCTGTCTTCAAAAAAGCTGTCTACATTTGGTGTCGTTTTCACACCTCAACAGTGCTAGCATACTTTTGCATGTCCACATATGTTTATTGCCCTTTCATGGCGGCTCCACTGTCATTGCACCTCTGCACTGCTTTAAAAGAATCTTCTCCAAACAGCATTCAAACAACCATAGAGAGCGATGGTGTCACAGCAGCACAAAACTAGTTAAAGATGCAAATGTAGATTTGACCCTAAACTGTATAAAGGACACAAACAAAAAGGGTTGGGTTTTTTTTACTTAAAATAAAAACATGCTTAAAACATCAGCACTCTTGCGACATTTTGTTTATTTAACCGTGTCTGATAACTGACACCTCTTGCTCTGAATTATTGCATCAAAATGTCTGTGCTGTTGCAGTCTTGAGTATGCTCTCCAGGTGTGTGTCTGTAAGCTGCAAACCTACGATGACCAGAGGTCATTTCGGGGGGGATCGCGGGGGATCGCAGTTCCCCCAAGTGAGGTACGGGGGCGGGGCACATGACAAAGCCCCGCCACTCCAGGTGTGTGTCTGTAAGCTGCAAACCTACGATGACCAGAGGTCATTTCGGGGGGGATCGCGGGGGATCGCAGTTCCCCCAAGTGAGGTACGGGGGCGGGGCACATGACAAAGCCCC
>NW_015167635.1:73543-77880 GCF_001447785.1 Gekko japonicus
TTTATTTGGAATACTATATTCTTGACAATTTACAGGGCTATTTTGGGGCAGGAACGCACAGGAACGGAGTTCCGGCTGGCTCCCGAGTTGGCCACGCCCAGCAGGAACTCATTAGCATAATAGGCCACACCCAACAGCAGAAACTCATTAGGATTGGCTACATTAGGGGTGTGTGGCCTAACATGCAAAGAAATTCCTGCTACAAAAAAAGCCCTGGGTTTTGACAACAAACAAGGTAAACAGAATAAGAAGCAAAAGGTGGGTGTGGCTGGATGACCACACTTCTGGTAACATGGGAGTGCGGCCTAATATGCCAATGAGCTGTGCTCTCAGGGGTGTGGCCTAATATGCTAATGAGTTTCTGCTGTTGGGTGTGGCCAATTATGCTAATTAGTTCCTGCTGGGCTTTTTCTACAAAAAGAGCCTTGAATTTATAACGGTTTGGTAATAAGTATTTTGAATAGTTTGAGGTTCTTATTCTGTACTAATTATAATAACTATATTAAGCCTTCAGTAAATATTTTTGCACGTTTCTTTACTTCGGTGTCTTTGTACACAGGAGTTGCGCTTTGTTTGCATTCCCTGGCTGCACAGCTCCTGGTATTTTTTCTGTTTGAATATGACAGCAGTTCTATTCAACTCAGGATGCGCTCCCTCTAGGGTTGCGGTGCTCATCTCCGTTTCAAAGCCGAAGAGCCAGCGCTGTCCGAAGACATTTCCGTGGTCATCTGGCCAGCATGACTAAACCAAGGCGCATGGAAGAGTAGAGCGGAATAATTAAAGGAAACATTGTCATCGTCCCCACCTCCCCCGCTTGCATCTTTGCGACAACCTGTCCGCTCATCTTTCTCTCCTCCCCGCAGGAAAAATGTCACCACTACCAAGATCCCAGACACGAAAGGATGCCAGAAGTGTTGCGTGGGTGAGTGCAAATCCAGCTCTTTCCTGTAGGGGTGGGTCTCCCTGTAATCCCAGGGGATCCTTCACTGTCTACATGCAAAACACAACTTCCTTTCTACCCTGCGCGAAAAGAGGCTTGATCCCCAGAACAAGCAGCTGTAGATCTTGCCTCTCCCTTGCGTCTAACTATAGGCAGACACAAGCTCCTGTTTCCCTTGCAGCCAGGAACGAGCTGACCGGTTGCCACTACCTGTGCGGGGCGCTGGAAGCGGGAGTGGTCTTGTTGCAGTGGTATGAACCCATGCAGAAGTTCATGCTGGTCAAGGTAAGGCCCTGCAGCAGCAGCAGCGGGGAGGGGAGACCTGGACTCAGGCAGAGAAGCGACGGGCAGCCTCTTTCAAGGACAAGCGGGGTCTGCTGTGTCTCTGCGCGGGGGGAAGGCTCATCTGGGTGTGGAAAGAGCTGCCTGCGGAACAGAAAAGCGCTGCCTTGATTGCCTCCTCTCCTTGGTGTAGAAAGACACACACGTTGCAGGCCCATCGCCACAGCGGGGCCACGCCCCCTTAATTCACAGCCACGCCCCACAAGTTGGTCTCACGGGGTAGCTCTTTTTAAAAAGCTGGTGGGAGCCGCCTTGGTGGCGCTGCGGTTCCTGAGAATTATTTTTTTAAAAAAATATATATTTTAAATTGTGTGGTGTCAGAAGTGACATCGCGCCCCACTGGTTCCCCTGCTGCGCCCCCCGCCTCGAAAATTTCCTGGGTACGAGTTCTTCCTCAGGCCCACTACCCCCAGAGCTTCCTCCAAAGCCCACCTCAATCTAGGCACCGAGGCTTCACGCTACACATTAACTTGTGATGCGGGAGCTGCAAGGTGCAACGGTGGGGTGCGGGACGGACCGGAAAGGGACGCGCTTCTGCCGACCCGGTGTAGCGAAAGTGGCTAAGGGACTGAGCTGCGACCGCAGAAATCCCCAGTTCCAAAGTCGCCTCGGCTGTGAGATCGCTAAGCGGCCTCAGACACACACAAAACCTTTATTGGCACGAAAGCACAAAACGTCATGGAAATACGGGACAATACTAAGATGCATCAGTCACTGACTGATAGAAGCCTTTGATTGGTTTCTAAGCATAAAGCTGCATAAGGAACACAAGAGGGAAGTCCAAGAATTTTCGCTAAGTGGCCTCATTTGAGACACCTCATCCCCCAGATCTGTAATATGCAGACAATGATCCTGACCTACCTTCCAGGGCCGTTGTACGTGCTCTGAGCCTTTGAAAGCACCAGCCATGCACGTGTGACTCTGATGGGCAGTAACACCCGCCGTCTCCCCTCTTCTGCCAGTATTTCGACTTCCCTCTGCCCTCGCCGCTGCCTGTCTTCGAGATGCTGGTGACCCCCCAGGAGGAGTACCCGGTGATCTGTATCGGAGTGAGCCGGGGAGCGCCCGGGCAGGCCGTGGAGTTCCACGTCATCAACCTCAATTCGCTGACCTCCTGGTTCATCGACGACGGCTCCGGTAGTTCTGGGCAGCCACATGTGACCCCGGCCCTGGAGGGGGCACTCTCCAGCCTTGGGCCCCCCGATTTGCCAGCTGCAGGGTGGGAAATTCCTGGAGATTGGGGAGTGGAGCCTGGGGAGGTCAGGGCCTTCAGTGGGATATCCTGTCATAGAGCCTGCCCTCCAAAGCTGGCATTTCCTTTGTGAGAACTGATCTCTGTCGTCTGGAGATGAGCTGTAATTACGGAGGAATCTGCAGGCCCAAACTCCAAGGCAGATGGAGCAAATTTGGTGTAGCGGTGAAGTGCGTGGACTCTAATCTGGGAGAACCGGGTTTGATTCCCCACTCCTCCGCTTGCACCTGCTGGATGACCTTGGGCAAGCCGTAGCTCTGATAAGAGCTGTCCTTGAAAAAGAGCAGCTTCTGTCAGAGCTCTCTCAGCCCCGCCTACCTCACAGGGTGTCTGTTGTGGGGAGGGGAAGGGGAAGGAGTTTGTAAGCCGCTCTGAGACTCCGAGTGAAGGGAGGGGTAGGTGTAGTGGTTAAGTGCGCGGACTCTCATCTGGGAGAGCCGGGTTTGATTCCCCACTCCTCCGCTTGCACCTGCCTGGATGACCTTGGGCAAGCCGTAGTTCTGATAAGAGCTGTTCTTGAAAAAGAGCAGTTTGTGTCAGAGCTCTCTCAGCCCCACCCACCTCACAGGGTGTCTGTTGTGGGGAGGGAAAGGGAAAGGGTAAGCCGCTCTGCGACTCCTTTGGGTAGTGAAGGATGGGGTATACATCCAATCTCTTCTTCTTCTTCTTCCTTTTTTTGGGGGTGTTGTATTTTTCATGTGTGAGTGTGCGTGCACCTGGAAGTCATGGCGACCTCTGGTGACTGACCCCCTACTGGGCTGAATAAAGCCTGTCCCCGCCTCCCACCTCTGGTATTCCAAGGAGGTCTCCCATTCAAGTACTAGCCCGAGTCGACCCCGCTTAACTTCCGAGATCTGATGAGATCGGGCTTGCCTGGGCTATCCAGGTCAGGGCGTGCTGATTCCTTTATTCCACCTTCTGGGGTTTGCAGAACCCCAAGTAGCCCCTTAGGCCTGCTTCCGGGGCTAGCTGCAGGCCCCGGGGGTTGCAGGTTCAAGCCTCGGAGTCCATCGCTTGTGTGGAAAGGTTATCCTTTTTTGCGCGGTGCGGAGAGGCAGCCGTGCTGGCTCTCCCTGTAAAACGTCAGGAATGAAGGCTCCAACTGGCCACGTGTCCCTCTACCTCTAGCTAAGTCCTGGGAGATCGCGCACCCGTCCTTTCCCCTCCCACCGTCTTCTCGTCAGGCCGCTGGACCCTCAGAGAAGGTGTCTCCTTCCCCTCCCGCCCCTGCTGGGTGACAAAAGCCAGGCGGCAGAGGTCATTTCGGGGGGGATCGCAGTTCCCCCGGGCGAGGTACGGGAAGCGGGGCACATGATGAAGCCCTGCCCCCTGCTTCCGGCCGCCCCGCTTCCGGCCCTCATTCAGCCAGGAGGAGGCAGGAGAAGAGGGAGGGTAAGTTGCTTCCTCCCTGCCTCTCCCCACCCCTGCCTGCCTGGGGCCAGGAAGGGCCTTGGCGGGGCTTCCTTGTACTCCCGCCGGCCTTGCAGGTCCACCGCCGGGCCCCTCATGGGGCTCGGCAGTAGCCCCTCATTCAGCCAGGAGGAGGCAGGAGAAGAGGGAGGGTAAGTTGCTTCCTCCCTGCCTCTCCCCACCCCTGCCTGCCTGGGGCCAGGAAGGGCCTTGGCGGGGCTTCCTCGCACTCCCGCCGGCCTTGCAGGTCCACCGCCGGGCCCCTCATGGGGCTCATGAGTTATGCTAATGAGTTCCCCTAGCTCTTTTTCAACGAAACGACCCCTGCCAGGCGGAAATCCTTAACCGTTCCACCCGGTGCCGAATACAAAACAAAAAAAAACCAGGCAAAAT
>NW_015167635.1:79227-92060 GCF_001447785.1 Gekko japonicus
GGCTGATGAGTCTCTGGGAATTTTCCGTTTAGAAAAGAGACGACAAAGGGAGGGGGGGAGATATATAGAGGTTTACAAAATTATGCATGGGGAGGAGAGAGCTGACAAAGATAACTCTTTCTCCCTCTCCCACTGGAGAGCATCCAGCAAAGCCAATGGGCAGTAGGTTCAAGAGAGGCAAAAGGAAAGACCACTTTACACAGAGAGTGACTGAGATGTGGAATTCGCTGCCAGAGGATATAGTGAGGGCCACAGGAATAGATGGCTTTAAAAGGGGATTAGATAGATTTATGGAGGATGAGTCGATCAGTGGGTACAAGCCATGGTGACAGAGGGGAACGTCCACCTTCGGAGACACAAATCCTCTGAATCCCAGAGCCCAGAGGCAACATCAGGGGAAGGCCTTAGTTTCTATGTTCTGTTGTCGGCCCTCCGGAGGAACTGGTTGGCCCATGTGTGAGACGGGATGCTGGACTAGATGGGCCCTCCCTGGTCTGACCCAGCAGGGCTCTTCTGGTGTCCTTCTCAGAGGAAGGCCTTGGCCTCTCTGCCCTGTTGTTGGCCCTCCAGAGGAACTGGTTGAGGCCACTGTGTGAGACAGGAGGCTGGACTGGATGGACCCTCACTGGTCTGACCCAGCAGGGCTCTTCTGGTGTCCTTCTCAGGGGAAGGCCTTGGCCTCTCTGCCCTGTTGTTGGCCCTCCAGAGGAACTGGTTGAGGCCACTGTGTGAGACAGGAGGCTGGACTAGATGGGCCCTCACTGGTCTGACCCAGCAGGGCTCTTCTTCATCTTATGAAGGCTTCGGCCTCTCTGCCATGTTGCTGGCCCTCCAGAGGAACTGGTCAACCACTGTGTGAGACAGGATGCTGGACTAGATGGACTATTGGTCTGATCCAGCAGGGCTCTTGGCCTCTCTGTCCCTGTTGTTGGCCCTCCAGGTGAACTGGTTGGCCACTGTGTGAGACAGGATGTGGGACCAGATGGACTCTTGGTCTGATCCAGCAGGGCTCTTCTGGTGTCCTTATGATGTTGTTGGGCCCCTTGGGTTGTGTGTGAGGGTTAAGGTCCTGGTTCACGACACAGCACAGCCTAGAACACCTCGACCTCACAGAAGTCCTGTCTGCCCTGTTGAACCAAGGCCCTGGAGCCCTCTAAGTGAGAGCTTCTCTCTCTCTCTCTCTCTTTCCCATCCCCTCCTGCCTGGTCCTTTTAACTTGAGATGCCGGGGATTGAATTTGGGACCTTCTGCCTGCCAGGGAGACTCTCTCCCACTGAGCCACAGCCCCACTTCATGGCTCTCCAGGGTCTCAGGCGGAGGTCTTTCCCATCACCTGCTGCCTGGTCCTTTGTACCTGGAGATGCCGGGGATTGAACCTGGGGCCTTCTGCCTGCCAAGCAGACGCTCTACCACTGAGCCACAGCCCCTCTCCATGGCTCTCCAGGGTCTCAGGCGGAGGTCTTTCCCATCACCTCCTGCCTGGTCCTTTTAACTGGAGATGCCAGGGATTGAACCTGGGACCTTCTGCATGCCAGGCAGAGGCTCTTCCACTGAGCCACAGCCCCACTTCATATCTCTCCAGGGTCTCAGGCTGAGGTCTCTCCCATCATCTCCTGCCTGGTCCTTTTTAACTGGAGATGCTGGGGATTGAACCAGGGACCTTCTGCATGCCAAGCAGAGGCTCTGCCACTGAGCCACAGCCCCTCCCCCACCATAGCTTCCAGGTCACTGGGGAGAGAACTAAGCTGTTTGCCATGATGGGAAGGAGCCAAAATGGGGATCTGGGGGGGCAGGGGGGGGGGGGGGATAGTGTCCTCTCCCCCTTCTAAAAATCCTGTTTGGTCCTATCCACTTCCAGAGTATCTCAGTCTGCCTGCATATTCACCTCCCTTTAGGGCTGGGGGAAAGGACAGCATGGCGTTCTCATAACCTCCAATTTGGGGACGGGGGGGGGGAGGCTGGCTGACACCTGCCGTAGCCACTCCTGACGCCGCAACCCCTCTTTCCAGCTAGTGCAAGAGTTGCAGGACCAACGCTGGACCTTCCGCTTGCTGGGATCCTCCAGGTACGAACAACCCCCCTTCCTCCCCCCCAATCCCGTCCTTGTGTGGTCCCCCTCACATCCACGGTCCCCCACCCTATATTTAGTCCCCTACCTTGGCTTGCTGCTTTCCTTTCCATTGCATTGTGTTGTACTGATCCTGGGCTGAATTGTGTGTGTGTGGGGACTGTCCCCCCTCCCCTCCGCCCCTGTCCCCGATGATCCAGTTTCCCAGCCTTTGGACTCACCTGTTGGGCACAGCAGGCGGGCTATCAAAAGCTGGCTGGCGCAGGAGCTGAAAGGTTGCCGGAAGAGCTGCCCTCTTCCCTGGGGTCGGACTTCCCCACTGTGGACAGACCCGGCAAAACAGATTTAGAGTCCAAGGGCACCTTTAAGGCCAACAAAGTTTTGTTCAAGGTAGGAGCTTCCGTGTGCAAGGCACAGTTTTTCAAATACAATGGAATGGGAGGTAAGGGTCAAACTCAGGGGTCATTTCGTAGAAAAAGAGGTGCAGGAGCTCATTAGCACAACTCATTTGCATATGCCACACCCCCTGACATCGCCGGAAGTGTGTCAGAAGGCAACACCTACCGCTCAGGCTCCACTGGACTGTTTTGGATTGCTAGCTATTGGGAAGGGGGGGGACACGCAGATCTGCCTTCACAGGCTGTTCCCTGAAGGCGGGCGGGGGGGGGGCTCGGCAACTTACCTGGCTGCTTCTTGCTCCTTGTGGCCAAACTGAGGGCTGCTGGGAGCAGGGGGTGGGGTGTGTTGCATGTGCCCGCCCCCTGGGCTCCTTACTGCCGGAGTTCCGCTCCTGCAGGAAATGACCCCTGGTCAAACTTATAGGGCTGAGCAGCAAATTAACATGAATGTAATACAAGGGATATCGGAAAGTTTGGCTGGCGTAACACTGCACCCACCTCAAAAAAAGAAAGTAAAAATGCTATTAAGTGAAAGGAGAGTTTCAGACTTATTTTGACATTCATCGCTTTACAACTGTTGACCTTCTAACTGTGGCTTGTTATTTAGTTCTGTTTTTGCATATCTTAAAACAGGGGTGTCAAACGTGCGGCCTGGGGGCCGGATGAGGCCCCCCCGAGGGCTTCTATCAGGCCCGCAGTGGAACTGGCTGTCTTCTGCTGCTTCTTCCAGTTCTGCTGCTGGTGCGTCATCGTAGGTTTGCAGCTTACAGATACACACCTGAACGGCATACTCAAGACTGCAACAGCACAGACGTTTTGATTGCAATAATTCAGAGCAAGAGGTGTCTGTTATCAGACACTGTTAAATAAACAAAATATTGCAAGAGTGCTGATGTTTTAAGCATGCTTTTAAGTAAAAAAAACCCACTTTGTGTTTATAAAGTTTATATCTCTGCTACCTGGCATTACATTTTATGACACACATGGCCTGGCCCGACAAGGTCTCATTTACGTCAGATCTGGCCCTCATAACAAATGAGCTTGACACCCCTGTCTTAAAACATCTTCATCATGTGACATGTTAATTTGCTGCTCAGCTCGTCTATACGTTTGAACCTTAACCTTCCATTCCAGTGTATTTGAAGAAGTGTGGCGTGCACACGAAAGCTCATCCCTTGGATAAACCTTTGTTGGTCTTAGAGGTACCCCCACTGGACTCTAACTTTGTTCCACTGTGGACAGGCAGTGTTGCGGAGACCTGGGTCTGCTGGAGAGAGACGTGGGTGCGATCCAGCCCTGCCTCCACTCGTTTTAGGGCCAGCCTCAGCCAGCTACTGAGTCGTGGTCCTTTTCACAGGCCGCAGAGGGTGCTGTGCCTGCCCTTGCTCTTCCGCTTACCCCCGCCGATGGCGCTTCTCTTCCCTCCGCCAGCACCGTCGTGTTGGAGACGCGGCCTGCCGACAACCCCAGCTCCGCCAGCAACCTCTACGTGCCGGAATGACCCGACCCGTTTTGTGCTCCTCTGCCTCCTGTGCGCCCCCCTCAGTTCCCGTGCGGCTGGGTGACAGCAGGGCGCCGCCTCTCTCCAGCCTGGCTAGAGGCCTCCGCGGAGACGGGGAAGACGCAGAAGGGCGAAGCTGCCCTGCTTCAAAGTGCTGCTCCCAAAGGGGGTAAGGAAAGAAGGGGGACGGCGAACACGACTCAAGTGTTTCGCTCTCGGCCAGGCCTGGACCCCTTCGGCCTGCGTGGGTGTCGATGGCCTCTCCTGGGTCCTGCTATGCAGGCAGCCGTGGCCGTTTCCCAGTTACGTTTCCCTCAGATGTATGGCCTCGTCTCAATAAAAGCTGTCTTCAAAAGCTGTCGACTTCTTTGACCTCTGACTTTTTTTTATAAAGAGAAGCAGAGCCCCGTAGGAGGGCTAATGCCCTCAGCTGGTCCATGGAGACAGGTGGTCCTGCTGCCACCATGAATGAAGAATCCGGAAAGCCCCTGTCCGTAGGCACTGGGTCTCACACACTGTGCTGCACACGGCTGGGCGTGGAGGAACCTGGCTGTGGATGAGGATCAGCGATACGGCACACCAGTCCTGGTTCTCGCCACAGCCAGACTCTGTCAACATAGGGTTGATCAGTGATTCGGGTACACTAAAAGAGTCTAGACCTTTGCACATCCTGTAACTGCGAGCATCTTAAAGCCAGGGGTAGCTTGTTAATTATTATGCTAGCTTTCTAGACATTCTGCTTAAGTATCTATTTTTCCCTTGTTTCTTTATGTACAGCCTCACCTCACGGTGGGGGGGGGGCAGAGTGTGTATAAAATAAAGTCTCTTGCTGCCTTGGGGCAGACAGATTCTTCTACCCTCAAGAGATCGTGTCTCGTGTGAGTCCTTCACCTGGCCTACGATGCAGGCAGAGCCAAAGTTTATCTTGGGAGTGCAGCGGTATTCCGAATCCCAGTTCCTGATTCCCAGAATCATAGAGTTGGAAGGGACCTCCAGGGTGCAAAACCCCAACAGGACTAAGGTCAGATCTGTTAGTTTTTTTCACTGCTAGAGTGGCACTGGTTCTGCTGGGCACATTTGCACTGGTTCTGCTGATGGCCTTGCAAACGTGTCCCCTCCCCGCACTTCACTTTCTGCTGCAGAGATTAAGAACATAAGAACATAAGAGACGCCAATGTTGGATCAGGCCAAAGGCCCATCCAGTCCAACACTCTGTGTCACACAGTGGCCAGAAATACCAGTGCCATCAGGAGGTCCAGCAGTGGGGCCAGGACATTAGAAGCCCTCCCACTGTTGACCCCCCCCCAAGCACCAAGAAGACAGAGCATCACTTGCCCCAGAGCCCCTAGCTATACCTTGTGGCTAATAGCCACTGATGGACCTCTGCTCCATATGCTTATCTAATTCCCTTTTGAAGCCGTCCATGCTTGTAGCACCCACCACTTCCTGTGGCAGTGAATTCCATGTGTTAATCACTCTTTGGGTGAAGAAGTACTTCCTTTTATCCGTTCTAACCCGACCGCTCTGCAGTTTCATGGAGTGCCCACGAGTTCTTGTATTGTGAGAAAGGGAGAAAAGTACCTCTTTCTCTACCTGCTCTTTCCCATGCATAATCTTATAAACCTCGATCATGTCACCCCTCAGTCGTCTTTTCTCCAAGCTAAAGAGCCCTAAGCGCTTTAACCTTTCCTCATAGGGAAAGTGTTCCAACCCTTTTATCATTCGAGTTGCCCTTTTCTGCACTTTTTCCAAAGCTATAATATCCTTTTTAAGGTGTGGTGCCCAGAACTGCACACAGTATTCCAAATGAGGTCTCACCATTGATTTATATAGGGGCATTATTATATTGGCTGATCTGTTTTCAATACCCTTCCTAATAATCCCCAGCATAGCATTGGCCTTCTTTATTGCAGTCACACACTGTCTCGACATTTTCAGTGAGTTATCCACTACAACTCCAAGATCTCTCTCTTGCTCAGTCTCTGCCAGTTCAGACCCCATCAATGTGTATTTATATTTAGGATTTTTGGCTCCAATGTGCATCACCTTGCACTTGGCCACATTGAACCCCATTTGCCATGTTGACGCCCACTCGCCCATCCTTGACAGATCCCCTTGGAGTGCCTCACAATCCTCACTGGTTTTCACCACCCTGAACAACTTTGTATCATCCGCAAATTTAGCCACTTCACTGCTTACTCCCATCTCCAAATCATTAATGAACAAGTTAAAAAGCAGTGGACCAAGTACTGATCCCTGCGGTACCCCACTGCTTACCACCCTCCACTGAGAAAATTGCCCACCTACACTCACTCTCTGTTTTCTATGAACTAGCCAGTTTTTGATCCATAAAAGGACTTGTCCTTCTATCCCATGATTTTTGAGCTTACTTAGGAGCCTTTGATGAGGAACTTTATCAAAAGCTTTCTGGAAGTCAAGGTAAATAATATCTATTGGATCCCCCTTGTCCACATGTTTGTTCACCCCCTCAAAGAACACTAACAGGTTAGTGAGACAAGATCTTCCCTTACAGAAACCGTGCTGAGTCTGCCTCAATAGGTTTTGTTCATCTATGTGCCTACTAATTCTTTCCTTAATAATGGTTTCCACCAATTTACCCGGTATCGACGTCAGACTGACTGGCCTGTAATTTCCCGGATCTCCTCTGGAACCCTTTTTAAAGATGGGAGTGACATTAGCTACCTTCCAATCCTCAGGAATGGAGGCAGATTTTAAGGAAAGATTACATATCTTTGTCAGGAGATCTACAAGTTCACATTTGAGTTCTTTCAGAACTCTCGGATGTATGCCATCTGGGCCTGGTGATTTTTCAGTTTTTAAGTTGTCTATCAGTTTTAGGACCTCCTCTCTCATCACCTCAATCTGACTCAGGTCTTCCAACACCCCTCCTGAAATCAGTGGTTCTGGAGTGGGCAAGCACTTCTCATCTTCCACAGTGAAGACGGAGGCAAAAAATGCATTTAGCTTCTCAGCCATTTCCCTATCATCCTTCAATACTCCTTTTACCCCTTGGTCGTCCAAGGGCCCCACTGCCTCCCTGGCTGGTTTCCTGTTTCTAATGTATTTGAAGAAAGTTTTATTGTTGGTTTTTACGTTTTTTGCTATATGCTCCTCATATTCCCTTTTTGCCTGCCTGACCTCAGACTTGCATTTTATTTGCCATAGCCTGTGTTCCGTTTTATCAGCCTCACTGTGACTAGCTTTCCACTGCTTAAAGGAATTCTTTTTACTTTTTACAGCCTCCATTACTCTGTTTGTTAACCATGCAGGCTTTTTCCTATACCTGTTTGTGCCTTTCCTAACCTGCGGAATATATATTTTTTGAGCTTCTAGGATCGTAGTTTTAAATAGATCCCAAGCTTCCCCAATTGTTTTGACCCTTTCTACTTTTCCTTTCAGTTTCCTCCCCACGTGTCCCCTCATATCAGAGAAATTACCCCTTTTAAAGTTAAAAATGGTTGTGTGAGTCTTTTTGGCCAATTCTCTATTTGTACAAATGATGAACTCAACAACATTATGATCACTGTTTCCAAGCGGTGCAATCACTTTTACATCTCTCACCAGGTCTTGAGTGTTACTTAGGACCAAATCAAGGATCGCCTCTCCCCTGGTAGGTTCCGTGACCATCTGCTCCATAGCACAGTCATTTAGAGTGTCTAGAAACTCAATCTCTTTTTCCCGACTAGAACACATATTGACCCAATCAATGTGTGGGTAGTTAAAATCACCTATTATTACACAGTGTTTTTGTCTAGTTGCTATCTTTAAGGCATTCATCATTTTATAATCCTCCTCTATCTTTTGATCTGGTGGGCGATAACAAACTCCCAGTGTTAAGTTTCCTTTTGGCCCCCCTATTTCAACCCATAGAACTTCCAGAAGCGAATCCAATTCACTTAGCCTCTCAATCTTTCTAGACTTTATACCCTCTCTGACATACAGAGCTACCCCACCTCCAACCCTTCCCCCCCTATCCTTCCGATATAATATATAACCGGGAATCACTGTGTCCCACTGATTTTCCTCATCCCACCAAGTTTCAGAAATACCCACAATGTCTATTTTTCCCTCCGACACCAAGCACTCCAACTCCCCGATTTTACCTCGGACACTTCTAGCATTTGTATAGAAACAGCTGTAATTTCCCTTACAAGTTAAGCCTGCATCCTTCCTCTTGCTATCTCGAGTCGTTGTCCGGCAGTCCATGTCACCAGCCATGGCCTCTGTGGACAATTTCAATCCACCTCCCTGTAGAAAAGCAACCGGTACCCCCTCACCTCTCTCAGATGAGCCAACCCGAACCAGAGACTTTTCATCTCCTGTCGGCTTTCCCCCAATATTCAGTTTAAAAGCTGCTCTGCCACCTTTTTGATTTTAAGTGCCAGCAGCCTGGTTCCTTCTCGGGACAAGTGGAGACCGTCTCGCCTGTACAGCTCCCTCTTGTTCCAAAAAGTATCCCAGTGCCTAACAAACCTGAACCCTTCCCCCCTACACCATCGTCTCATCCACGCATTGAGACTCCTGATCTCTGCCTGTCTCTCCGGCCCTGCGCGTGGAACAGGTAACACTTCTGAGAAGGCTACCTTGGAGGTCCTGGACCTAAGTTTCCTGCCCAGCAGCCTAAATTTCTCCTCCAGGACCTCACGACTGCATTTCCCCACATCGTTGGTGCCGACATGCACCACGACCACTGGCTCCTCCCCAGCACTATCTACCAGCCTATCTAAAACACGCGTAATGTCCGCTACCTTCGCACCAGGCAGGCAAGTCACCATACGGTCAGTACGCGGGTTCGCCACCCAGCTGTCTACCTGCCTAAGGATCGAATCACCCACTACCAAGAGCCCCCCTCCCACCCTGCTCAGGGATGGTTCCTTGGTGCAAAAGGAGAGCCGCTCACCAGCTGGGGAAGAGGTCCCTTCTGAGGGCACATTCCCCTTATCCTCAGCATGGTGCCCTGTTTCCCCTAGACCCTCATGCTCCCTGACAGCAGCGGGGCTGCCAGATCCAGAGTGGGACGAAGCTAACAAGTCCCCGAGAGTCTTTTCTGTGTGCCTAGCTGACTGTCTCTGCTTCTCCAGGTCAGCCACCTTGGCCTCAAGGGAGCACACACGTTCCCTGAGAACCAGGAGCTCCTTGCACCGAGGACACACCCAAGACTTCTGCCCAGTGGGCAGATAGTCATACATGTGACACTCCGTGCAAAACACTGGATAGCCCCCAACCCCCTGCTGGCATTCTGGCTTCATAATTCTTTTAAAATAAATAAATATAATCCCCCTTTTAAACCCTTGGTATTTATGTGGGTTTTGTTATCAAGTCAAATTATTTTACGGGAAAGACAAAGAGCCTAGGGCCTTGTCTTTCTGGCTCTTTTTGGGCTTCTTACAGCGCCCCTAGTCTAAGAGTCCCTAGGCTAAGAGCCACAGGCAAAGAGCCCTTTAGCTCACCCTTCGGCTCGTGCCAGAGGCTCGTGCCTCTGCCAAGGTGCTTCCTTAAATAGAGGCCTCCCCCAGCAGAGGTCAGGCAGCAGCTATTCAAATTCAAATTCACCCAGGCACTCAATCACAGGCAAAACAATGCCCCTTCCACTTCCTCTCAATTACAGGCAATCCCAGTCAAACAATGCCCGTTCCTCTCCCACACTCAATCAGCCAGGACTCTGCAAGAACTCTAAGTGCTTCCACACACTGCTAAACACAGTTTTCCCACAAAATATCCTTAGCTGAATTCTCTCAGCTGAAAGCAAGTAAAAGAAACCCACTCACCTCTCTCACAGCTCTCTCTCCTGCTCCTGCTCAGAGCTCAGCTGGTCTGTGGGAGAATCTGCTGGGCTTGTAGTATGCCTGTTTTGCTTTATTCTCAACATTGGAAAAGATGGAGGATGGGGGCACCCTCTTTGGGTGCCCATAGAATTGGATCCCCTGGTCCAATCTTTTTTGAAACTTGGGGGTTCTTTTGGGAAGAGGCTCCAGCAGCTGCACTGCAAATTTGGTGCCTCTACCTCAAACCCCCTCCCCTCAGCCCACTGAATATACCCTAGGAGATTTGCCATCGACTACAATGGCCCCATAGGGTATAATGGAGCCGAAATTTCGGGATCCCCGAATTTTACCTGAATCCCAATACAATACTGATATTGGGATTCGGGTTTTCAAGGCAAAACCGAATTTATAAGGGTCCAAAAACCCTGAATCTGAAAAATACCGAATCCCCCCCCCCGTATATCCCTACTGGATACCCCAGGGCCGGCTACAGTTCAGTAGTGGTGGAGATGACCCATCAAGCTCAGAAGCACTGTGGTGATTCAAAAGGTTCTACATCTAGATTCAAGACCTACCAGATTATTTAGGGTAGCAATTAAGAGGTACTGGAATAGTGCGCACAACGAAATCGAAATGGTTTTGTAATGCGTTTTCAACTGTTCACCAAAGATTGATTTATTGACTGACTGTCCTCTTAGCATGACCTTGTCTCAATACCTATTACTTCAGTTGGGTATTGAAGCGAGAATGACATTGGCACAGAGTTGGAAGGATCAGGCGATACCATCTCTGGGACTGTGGCTCAACAGAATGTGGTACATCTGGACAAGGGATAACATCTCTTTGTGCAGACAGATGTGCACAATCTTGGGAAGCGTTACATCGTGCCAGAACGATCATAAAGGTTACCAGGACGTACCACAGAGATTGAAGTTTGTTTGATGGGTTTATGTATTTGGAAAAGTGTGAGTTTGAAATACAGATTAAGAGTCTGGTTATGGGGTTACAGAAGTTAGGTAGAGGGTGAGTGGTCGCATTCCCCCACTGTAATGTCTGTATAGTTAAGTCTTTAAAAAAGGTAAAGGTTTCCCTTGCTCGAAAGCCAGTCGAATCAGACTCTAGGGTTGTGGTGCTCATCTCCGTTTCAAAGCCGAAGAGCCAGCGCTGTCCAAAGACGTTTCCGTGGTCATGTGGCCGGCATAACTAAACACCAAGGTGCATGGAATGCTGTTCCCTTCCCACCGAAGCAGTACCTATTTATCTACTTGCAATTTCTTGCTTTCGAACTGCTAGGTTGGCAGGAGCTGGAACTAGAGACGGGAGCTCACTCCGTCATGCGGCAACCTGGGTCTCGAACTGCTGAACTACCGATCTTCCACAGCCTGCAGTTCAGCGTCTTAACCACTTGAGCCACCGCAGCTCCAAGTTAAGTCTTAGGCAAAGACAAAGAATGAAGTGTGATTCCACTGGCACCTTTAAGACCAATGGAGTTTAATTCTGGGTATAAGCTTTCGTTACCCAGAATTGTTGTTGTTGTCCAGTCGCACAGTCGAGTCCGACTCTTCGCGACCCCATGGACCAGCTCCCGCCAGGCCCTCCTGTCTTCCGCTGTCCTCTAAAGTTGGCTCAATTTCATGTTCGTTGCGTCACTGACACTGTCCAACCATCTCATCCTTTGCCGTCCCCGTCTTCTTTGACCTTCAATCTTTCCCAGCATCAGGGTCTTCTCCAGGGAGTGCTCCCTTCTCATTTGGTGGCCAAAGTATTTGAGCTTCAGTTTCATTATCTAGCCTTCCAGGGAACAATCTTTTAGGATTGACTGATTTGATCTTGCAGTCCAAGGGACTCTCAAGAGTCTTCTCCAGCACCATAGTTCAAAAGAATCTATTCTTCGGCGCTCGGCCTTCCTTATAGTCCAACTCTTGCAGCCATACATGACTACTGGGAATACCATTGCTTTGACCATGCGGACTTTTGTGGGCAGGGAGATGTCTCTACTTTATCATGCTGTTTAGGTTCGCCATCGCTTTCCTCCCAAGGAGCAGGCGTCTTTTAATTTCATGGCTGCTGTCACAGTCTGCGGTGATCTGGGATCCCAGGAACGTGAAGTCTGTCACTACTTCCACGACTTCCCCTTCTGTTTGCCAAGGAGTGATGGGGCCGGATGCCATGATCTTAGTTTTTTTGATGTTGAGCTTCAAGCCCAGTTTTGCGCTCTCCTCTTTTACTCTGAGCAGGAGGCTCTTTAGAATTATATACATATAATATATATGTGTGTGTGTGTGTGTAAGCTTTCGTAGGGGCTGTGGTGGCTCAAGTGGTTAAGACGCTGAACTGCAGACCAGAAGGTCAGTAGTTCGATACCCGAGTGCCGCATGACGGAGTGAGCTCTCGTCTCTGGTCCTAGTAGTTCGAAAGCAAGATATTGCAAGTAGATTATTAGGTACCACTTCGGTGGGAAGGGAACAGCGTTCCATGCGCCTCGGTGTCTAGTCACGCCGGCCACATGACCACGGAAACATCTTCGGACAGTGCTGGGTCTTCGGCTTGGAAACAGAGATGAACACCGCATCCCTAGAGTCGGAGTCGACTGGCTTTCGAGCAAGGGGGAGACCTTTACATTTACCTATAAGCTTTTGAGCAGATGCGTATTTCTTTAGATACAGGCAAAGACAATGAGGCTGCAGCTGTAATTGTTGCAATTTACCTTTTTGCGGGAAATAATGAAAAAAATATTTTTTTTCGGGGGGGGGGTGTACGAGCTTTCTAGCATCAGACCTCCCTTTGTCAGATTGGAAGCTCACCTCTGAAAACCCGAAGAAGCGTGCCTTGCACACGAAACCTCATACCTTGAATAAGACCGTGTCGGTCTTAAAGGGGCTCCCGGACTCAAACTTTACTCTGGGAAATTTTGTTGGTCTCTCAGGTGCTACTGGACTTGGATCTAGCTGTTCTTCTCCAGACCAACCTCTGAAACTATGAAAAGGTTATAGTTACACATTTAATACTAAGAAGCAGGGGTCGTTTCGTAGAAAAAGAGCTAGGGGAACTCATTAGCATAACTCATTAGCATATGCCAC
>NW_015167635.1:92269-96983 GCF_001447785.1 Gekko japonicus
GCCAGAAGCAGGGGGCGGGGCTTCGTCATGTGCCCCGCCCCCGTACCTCACCCGGGGGAACTGCAATCCCCCCCGAAATGACCTCTGCTAATAAGTTATATCTTCCATAATCGTAGGTGCCGGGCAGGTGGGCTTGTGTATAGGGCATACAGTCGTCCTGGGGCTCTTTTCTTTGAGGGTGACGCAGAATGTGGCTCTCTGTGAGCCACGCCGTGAGAACCACTGATAGAAGGCAACTACGGCCCGCCTTCGGCCTCCTGCCATCCAAGGAGACGGAAAGAGAAAGCGCAGGCACCCACGTGTGCCGTTTAGCGATCCACCACCTCTCACTTGCACGCAAGGACAAATCCACAGACTCACGGGGGGGCCGTTTGCAGCAATCTATGGTTTTATTGGCAAGGAAAACAAGCTGGGCGGAGGAGGGGGGGAGGACAACGGGGTCAATCCTCCCAGCTGCCCCCCCCTACAGTAGACCCAGCTTAAAACCTCCTACGGCAGTGACGGTAGACACAGACAGTGGGAGACGGGAGGAGAGGGCGCTGGGGCAGCCAGGAGGAGTACGCACAAAACCCTGCCACCCGCGGCATCCCTCCCCCATCCATTCACACAGAGACAGAGGGATACATTTGGGGGCGCCCCCCCCCAATCAGTAGCACTAACCCCACAGATGAGACAAAGCTTTAAGGGTGGGGGAAACACGGCGAGGGATCGCAAAAGTGGGGAGAGAGATGCATAGTTGCCCCCCACACCGAGAACCTGGAGCCTCGCAGGGCCAGAAGACCCGTCTCTCTCTCCGTTCCGCCCCCTCCACGACCTCCCCCGATTGCACTATGCTTGACAGAGACAGCAGCAAAGGACCTCTTCTTCCCTCCTCTTCGTCTGAAAGACCTCTGGACTCCCTCCACCAAAGCCCGTCCCCTTTCCCTAGGGGGTATAAGAGTCTATAAAAGGCACTTGAAACTGGGGGGGGGGGGGGGCACCTTTGACCCAGGGAGACCCTTTGACCCAGGAAGGGAAATATTGCATGGACATCCTCCCCCCCCACCCCCGCTCCCTCCCTGTAGGGCAGAAATCCACCCAAGAGTTACTGGCCAGGTATGAAGCTAACTGGGCCCCCGGGTGCAAGCTCGCCCGAGCAGTCCCGAATCGGATCGTTTTTCTCCAGAGGGCAGGAAACCACGTCTCTTCATCCCAGGTAGCCAGGGAGGGGGGATTTGGGGGTCAGCGACAAGAGATGGAAAGAACTGCGGTGATGATGGGGGCAAGGGGGTGGTGGTGTTGGCCTGTCCTGCTCCTCCCCCACCCCCCGAATTATTATTTTTTGTAAAGGCCAGGATGGGTGTGTCACCCTGCATCGTAACTGCCCCCCTTCCCCAGGGGGGAGGACAGGGAAGTGGACCAGAGAAGGTCGTCCCCCCCCCTTCCCTTGGTGGGGGGCAGGGAGGCGCCTAGCCCAGCAGGTCTTCATATTGCTTGCGGAAGCAGTCCCCGGCAGGGAAGAAATCCCAGCAGCGCTCCTGGTACATCTTCCAGACGTAGGACTCCTGCAGCCGGGGGAGAGAATGGAGGCCGGTTAGACCGGAGGGCCTGTTGACGTGGGCGGAGGGGGGAATGCTGGGAAAACCTCAGCAAGGAGAGCAACCCCCCCCCTTCCAGTTTTGCAGAGCAGCTTGAGGCTCAGAAGACAAAAGGAAATGCCTCTTTACACAGAGAGCGATCAAAATGTGGAATCCGCGGCCAGAGGATGTAGTGATGGCCATAGGAATAAACAGCTTTAAAGGGGGGTTTGGATAGATTAATGGAGGAGAGGGCTATCAGTGGCTACTAGCCACGGTGGCTGAGGGGAACCTTCACATTCAGAGGCACGAATCCTCTGAATCCTAGAGCAAGGAGGCAACCACGGGGGAAGGCCTCGGCCTCTCTGCCCTGTTGTCGGCCCTCCAGAGGAACTGGCTGGCCCCTGGGTGAGACAGGATGCTGGACTAGATGGACCCTCCCTGGTCTGATCCAGCAGGGCTCTTCTGAGGTTCTTATGAAGGCCTCAGCCTCTCTGCCCTGTTGTCGGCCCTCCAGAGGAACTGGCTGGCCCCTGGGTGAGACAGGATGCTGGACTAGATGGACCCTCCCTGGTCTGATCCAGCAGGGCTCTTCTGAGGTTCTTATGAAGGCCTCAGCCTCTCTGCCCTGTTGTCGGCCCTCCAGAGGAACTGGCTGGCCCCTGGGTGAGACAGGATGCTGGACTAGATGGACCCTCCCTGGTCTGATCCAGCAGGGCTCTTCTGAGGTTCTTATGAAGGCCTCAGCCTCTCTGCCCTGTTGTCGGCCCTCCAGAGGAACTGGCTGGCCCCTGGGTGAGACAGGATGCTGGACTAGATGGACCCTCCCTGGTCTGATCCAGCAGGGCCCTTCTGTTCTTTACACAGAGTGATTAAAATGTGGAATTCACTGCCAGAGGATGCAGTGACGACCAGAGGCACAGACGGGCTGAAAAGGGGATTAGACGGATTCATGGAAGAGAGGTCTATCAGTGGCGACTGGCCATGGGGACCAAGGGGAACCTCCAGGTTCAGAGGCTGTTAAAGCAACAGGTGAGTAGCCGGCGACTCTCCCCTGCTTCCACATTTGGCAAGATGAGCAAGCCCCCCCCCCTCACCTGGCCAGTGTGCTCTGTTTCATCCTTGTTGATGAGGTACATGAGGAAGAACCTGCAGGAGGAGGAGGAGAAGAGGCAGTGAGTGATGAGGAGCTGAAGGCTGTGGGTTCCCCCAATCCCTTCTCTCCTTGCTTCTATCAGGCAAACTCCCTAAAACCCTCCCCAAAAATCTGCAGCAGACTCAGGTGGGTAGGTTTGGAAAAACTTGTGCCGTATTTTGTATCGCGCTGTAAGCAACAGGATGGGTAGCACCCGTCCAGTGCTTCCGGACATGAATTGTTACCGGACGTGAACATGAAATGCTACCGGACGTGAACACAGAGTGCTACCGGATGTGCTGGTTCTCTGCTGGAAGACACGGCCAGAAGAGGCTAGTGCCTGCCGATTGAGGAGGAGGAGATTGGTTTTATACCTCGCCCTTCATTACCTAAAGGAGCGGCTTGCAATCTCCTTTCTTTTCCCTTCCCCTCCCCACAACAGAGACCCTGTGAGGTAGGTGGGGCTGAGAGAGCTCTCTCAGGAACTGCTAGTGAGAACGCACATCAATAGCCTCCTGCTGGAAAGACCCTAACCCACCCACGCTCCATCTGTGGTACCGCAAATTATGGGACCAGTTCCTCATGGAAAGTGTAACTAACAAAATAAACAATGCCTCACAAAAACCGATCAGCACCACGTGTATGACAAAATGGGACCCTATCCTTGAATACCTGACCACGGAGGAATTTATTCCTCCCCTATGGACACAATTTCAAAAATGGCTATAAATTTATTATAGGCTTTTACCTACTAGAATAAGATATGATTACCCGTATCAAATTATACTGTCATATGTATACACATTGGATACATTGCGCGGCCTTGCCATTACTGTTTAATATCTATATATTTTATACTTGGATAATTTGGATAACTTAAAGAAATTGCATTGAAAGAAACCACTAACTTAGTAGTGTTATATGGAACAGTTAAAATGCCACACTACGAACTGTAATCTTCGAAGAGCACAATGATTTACCTATTTTACTCTCGCTAAATTTTACTGTTTTACAGTTTCACAGTTTTTCTACTTTTTATGTTGTTCTGTATTTTGTACTGTCATTTTTCTCAATAAAATCAAACTATAAATAAATAAAGAACTGCTAGTGAAAGAACAGCTCTGAAATAACTTGTAACTGACCCAAAGTCACACCAGCAGCTGCATGTGGAGGAGTGGGGAATCAAACCCGGTTCTCCCAGATCAGAGTCCGCGCTCCTAACCACGACACCAAACTGGCTCGGTATATGTTGTGCCCATTCTATTTCCCTTAAATAACTCTCCTGTCTCCTTTGCTGCCCCTTATGACAGGAAGTGCCTTCCAGGGCCTATATGTGGTACCACCTGTCTTCCTTCCTTCAAATCCCTCCTCACAACCCAGCTTTTCAAACCAGGTCCACTCCTATTTAACAGGTATTGGTTCCACTCACTGTAGTCCCGCCCCACCCCATTCTGTATGCCAGACGCCTCCTCTGTGCTTTGGGCAAGACCGCGCGTGCAGGCCTTCCCCTTGAGGGCCGCGGCATCAGCAACAGATGAGGAGCGCACAGGAAACCCATCTATTGCAAACAGTTCAGTATATCCGCAGACGTGCTTCTTTAAGAGGGAGACGGTTCACGCGGTCGCCACAGAGGTATAGCAGCACATGTGAAACCAGGATGTCCTTCTCTCGTGGTGCCTAATCGGTAGAACCGGCAAGGCAGCGCGAGAGTTCAGACGGTCCCTGCCAGGGGTCATTTCGTAGAAAAAGAGGTGCAGGAGCTCATTAGCATAACTCATGCAGGGCTCTTTTTGTAGCAGGAACTCCTTTGCATATTAGGCGACACACCCCTAATGTAGCCAATCCTCCAAGAGCTTACAGAACTCTTCTTACAGGGGCTACGGTAAGCTCTTGGAGGACTGGCTACATTAGGGGTGTGTCGCCTAATATGCAAAGGAGTTCCTGCTACAAAAAGAGCCCTGCTAGTCATTAGCATAACTTATTTGCATATGCCACACACCCTGACATCACCGGAAGCGTGTCA
>NW_015167635.1:97024-106040 GCF_001447785.1 Gekko japonicus
GGGGGACGTGCAGATCTGTCCTCGCAGAGGAGGGAGAGCTTGTACCTGAATAAAACTTGGTCTTAAAGGTGCCACTGGACTGTTTTGGGCCAGGGGACCACGGGGGGCTCTGCAACTTACCTGGCTGCTTCTTGCTCTGACTGAGGGCTGCTGGGAGCAGGGGGTGGGGCTTGTTGCATGTGCCCGCCCCCTGGGCTCTTTACTTCCGAAGCTCCGCTCCTGTGCACTCCTGCAGGAAATGACCCCTGGTCCCCGCAAGGCACAACGGTCGAGGAGGCAGCCCCCACGTCGCCGCGAACCGGATGCTTACATGTAATTTGCCAAGTTGTGTTCCTCCAGCGTGTGGGTCTCAAAGCCGTGCGGCGTCGTGTCGAAATAGTCGCTGCCGATCCCGCAGATGAAACATTTGGTCTGCAGGAGACAGAAGCAGCGATGAGAAGAGGCGAGGGGTCTGAAGACGGGGGCCGAGCCTCCTGTTCTAGGGCCCATGGTGGGCTACCCGTCCCTCTCCAGTCGAATCTGCATTTGTCTTTTCCCACCGGTGTCCCAGCCTTCTGACACCGTCTTTAAAAAAGCTGTCTACATTTGGTGATTTTCACACCTCAACAGTGCTAGCATACTTTTGCACGCCTGCATATGTTTATTGCCCTTCCGTGGCGGCTCCACTGTCATTGCGCCTCTGCACTGCTTTAAAAGAATCTTCTCCAAACAACGTTCAAAGAAGCATAGAGAAGGACGGAGTCACAGCAGCACGAAAATGATTTCAAAATGCAAATGCAGATTTGACCTCCCTCTTCCAGCCCTGAACTAGCAGTGAGTCTCTCCCAGCTGGGAGACAGAAAGGGTCAGGGAGATGTCTGGAGAATGAGAGACATTCTCCCTAATTGCAGTAGTTGCTCACGAAAGTATTGCAGAGCTATAAAACTATCTGTTGCATTTTTTTGCATTTGTGTGTGTGTGTGTGTGTTTGTGCGCCCATGCGTGGAAGTCATGGCGACCTCTGGCGACTCCTACTGGGGCATGGAGGACATTCAGAGAAGTGGCTTGATATAGCCTGCCTCTGGCCTCCTGGCCCTGGTATTCTTTGGAGGTCTCCCATCCAAATACTTGCCAGGGTCGGCCCAAGATCTGATGAGATCCAAGTCAGGGCTATCTGCTACATTTTTAACCCACCCTTCCCTCCAAGGAGCTCAGAACGTCGTTCTCTCCACTTCCCTCTTATACTCCCAGCAACCCTGCAAGGTAGGTTAGGCCGAGCGAATGACTGGCCCAGTGTCACCCGCTGAAATTCACAGCTGAGAGATCTCTCTGTCCCCCCCCCCCGAGTTTATTTATTTAATATGCCACTATATAATAAACATCTTGCAACCATTACAATTATACATGAAGAGTAGGGCAATAAACGTAACCTGTAGTTTTTCAAACAGTACTCTGATAACAAACAGTTCAATAACAGTAGCCGTACCAAACCCCAGGTTAGCACCAAACCTAAAAATGATCTCAGTCCACTTATAATAAAAACAATGACCTTCGTTTCTAACCTCATAATCTGGTAGCTAGTGAAACATAGATAAGGACACGGTATTTGTCCAAGGGTTCCCATGCCTTGTTTAGCACGAACCTATTTTGTTTGACTAACAGAATCTTCCATTTGTCCATTGAGCTATTAGAGTTTTTTTGCTGAGCTACGCTGGGCAAAAGCAGTCAGATACCTTGTCATCCATCAGGTCATTCTTTGGGAAGCTTACATGTTGTAAGTATTTTAATCTCTCTTAAAATCGCATCCCAAAAACTTGCAATAATGGGACAATTCCACCACGTATGGTAGTATGTACCCCGATAGCCACATCCTTTCCAGCGTGTGGGGGGGATGCGATGAGGAAGAATAAGAAAACTCAGAGATCTCTCAGGTCCAACACCTATAGGGACAGGGGCCGGCATACCTTCGGGACTGCCTCTCCCTATATGAGCCCCGTAGAGCACTGAGATCTACAAATCAACACCTTTTGGTAGCCCCTAGCCCCAGTGACATCCGACTTGCCTCGACTAGGGCCGGGGCCTTTTCGGCCGTGGCCCCTACCTGGTGGAACGAGCTCCCGTATGAGATCAGGGCCCTGCGGGACTTATTACAACTCCGCAGGGCCTGCAAGACGGAGCTCTTCCGCCCGGGCTTTTAGTTGATAGGATAACCCTTCGAAAATATATCACGGTTGCCACTGACTATTTTCTGTGGGCTTTTAGTTGAGGCAGCGGACGTCCCGTCCCCGTCCCCCGGCTGGCCTCCCATCAGCGTCCTAGATTCAAACAGCCACCTGGGAACCAGTGCTCCCTCTAAACCGTGGAGTCTGGTGAGCAAAAATCCTACTTTCTGAGCTCCTGGCATTAAAGTGGTGAGCGAGCGATTGGGCTCCTGCATAAATTAGTGTGCCCTGGAGCCGCCCTTTCTGAGCTGAGACACAAATGGGTGAGCCGGAGGCTAAAAAACTGAGCCAGCTCACACTGACTCAGCTTAGAGAGAACACTGCTGGGAATCCACACTACTGTCCTGTCTTAACCGCTGAGACATTTTGATCAGGTCTGGCACGGTAAAAAGGTAAAGGTAAAGGTGTCCCTCGCTCGATTTATTTAATATGCCAATATATAATAAACATCTTGCAACCATTACAATTATACATGAAGAGTAGGGCAATAAACTTAACACGTAGTTTTTCAAACAGTACTCTAATAACAAACAGTTCAATAACAGTAGCCTTCCACAGCCTGCAGTTCAGCGTCTTAACCACTTGAGCCACCGCAGTTTATGGCTTTTGTCCTGCTTTGATTCTGTTGCTTTAAATTGGTTTACATTGTTGCTGCGGATTGCATTAATAGTGATGGAACCCGCCCTGAGCTTGCTTGCGGGGAGGGATGGGTACATACAATTCTAATAAAATAAATAATAAACAAACGCTCCCCCATGCCGGCTGCTGGTGCCTGAGCTGGAAAGTGCAGGGAAAACAGAGCGGCCCTTGCGGCTGCAATGCAACCCCGGGACCTGCGGACAAGTCAAGGGGCTTCGGTCTCCCTGGGCTGCTCACCTCCATGTCCTCCTTAACCTGCTCCTGCTGGTCTCTCAGCTCCCCAAAGGCGTCAATGATCAGACCTGCAGGGGAGAAAGGAAGGCACGGCCATGAAAAGATGGGGGAAGGAGAGAAAACACCAGAGCCCAGGCTCAGACTCTCTCCCCGCACCACCAAGGTAAACACTGGAAGACAGCAAGGTGAAGAAGAGGAGGAAGAAAAGGAGATTGGATTTATAGCCCACCTTTCACTACCCGAAGGAGTCTCAGAGCATCTTACAATTTCCTTTCCCTTCCTCTCCCCATGACAGAAACCAGCTGTGAGGTAGGAGGGGATGAGAGCTCTTTCAAGGACTGCCTTTGAGAGAACAGCTCTGAGAGAACTTGTGACTGACCCACGGTCACACTAGCAGCTGCATGTGAAGGAGTGGGGAATCAAACCCGGATTTCACAGATTAGAGTCTGTGCTCTTAACCACTACACCAAACTGGCTCTCTGGTGCACAAGGGTGGTAAGGGCTCTCTGTGCACGCTCAGAGGCACTCCATGACGCTTCTCGTGTCCTGAAAGCATTACTTTGGCCCTGAGTCATAAGTTCTGGCTCCAGTAAGTCCCCTCTCATTTTCAGTCCCGCCAGGAGTCCTTGAGATTTGACCTCACACTGGGGCTCAAAAGACTTGTGAAGTGAGTAATCCACAGCCAGGGTCTCCTCAATGCAAATTTGGAAAGATGGGCAGGTAGGAGGATTCAGATAGTGATGTGGTGCCACAAGAAGACATTTTTTAAAATCCTTTTCTGATCTAATGCCTGCCCCGCCTCCAAATTGCTATTTGCCCTATGTGGGAAAAGCCACACACATTCTTTCCGCTAGTCTCCAATATCCCGCATCATGGGCTCTTCTGCATTCTCTTTTTTTGTCCCTTGTGTGTCCCTATTGCTTTGGGGTTCCCCCCCCATTTCTGCAAGTATTTTTCTCCCTCTAGTGGTCGATTCGATATTACATCACCGTATGTCTGGCATAAAAACCTGCGGTTTATTGCAGGGAGATATGCCAGACATACAGTGATGTAATATCAAATCATCCACTAGAGGGAGCAAAACACATGTGGAAAATAACCCCCCCCCCCGAAGCAATAGGGACACACAAGAGACAAAACTGAGAATGCGGAAGAGCCCCAGGACTAGTTTGGCCTCCTTAACCCTCAACTCAGGTCTTAATCTGCACACTCGTCACTATGAGGAGTCTGGAATCATGAGTTGGTGGGTTAGACGGATTTCTTTTTGGTGCTCCCCTCCTAAAATAATTGTCCCAACTCTTAAAAATACCCAAGCATATCTGGGGGGGCGGGACTTCTAGCCCTGTCGTCTTCTCCCTCCTATGAAAGTTTTCTGGGGCTGCCTGTAAACTCAAAAGAACGCTGATTCCCCCATGCCATATGAAGTGGCGCAGTCCATTCAACCACCATAGGACGGGACTCTGCCACTTCTTGCAGCTGCACAACATGGAAATCAGTCAAAAACAGTACCAAGACACCGTGACTGAATTTTACCAACAGACTCAAATGTAACTCTTAAAGGTATCTTAAAAGTCCCATTCACAAAGCACAACAATAAACCATACGTGCGGTAAGAAATACAATGCATACTGTGTCACTAGTTTCAAAACCTGCAGAAATCTCTAAGGAAGCATTTGAAGATATCCATGCGCTTTAAATCTTTTAAGAAATATCTGAAGCCACATCAATTCGAAGAACAAGGCGACCGTTATTCATAAAGCACTTCACTGAAGACTTTTGAAGTTTTGCGCATGGTCTCTTATCTGATTGAGGTTTGGTACTGCAGGTTTTGAAACTAATGATGCAATAGACATTGTATTTCTTACTGCACGTACGGTTTATTGTTGTGCTTTGTGAATTGAACTTTTAAGATATCTTTAAGAGTTGCATCTGAGTCTGTTCATACAATTCAATCACGGTGTCTTTGTACTTCTTTCCTGCAATTCTCTCTTTGTATTGCTTTCAACATGGAAATCAGTCCTGGGTGCAACTCCAACAATGGGACGGGGGGAGGTGGGAGACACAGCCCGGGTGGAATCTTGCATGGTGGCCCGCCGCAGTGCCCGACAAAACCAACTTTTGTGCACAGAGACGGGCCTGTGCGGCTCACCCTGGATGATGGCCAGCAGGATGACAATGACGAAGAAGAAGAAGGTGATGTCGAAGATGACACGGTACAGCTCGTACTCGTCTCCCGCCGGGTCCTCGATCTCGTCACCGATACCCCCGCCAGCACGCACCCCCACGTACATGTGGAACAGGTAGCACTGTGTCGGAAAGAGAGGGCAGGGCGTCAGAGAGGGACTGGTGGGATATCACGTGCACAAGACAAACGATTCCCTGGGTCTGTACTTGAGACCACTATAGTGGATTCAAATCTCCATTCTTCCCGTAAGCCTTTAAAGCAGGGGTGTCAAACGTGCGGCCCGGGGGCCAGATGAGGCCCCCGGAGGGCTTCCATCAGGCCCGCACTGGAACTGGCTGCCTTCTGCTTCTTCTTCCAGTTCTGATGCTGCTGCCTCATCGTAGGTTTGCAGCTGACAGATACACATCTGAACAGCACACTCCAGATTGCAACGGCACAGACATTTTAATGCAATAATCCAGAGCAAGAGGTGTCAGTTATCAGGCACTGTTAAATAAGCAAAATATTGCAAGAGTGCTGATGTTTTAAGCATGTTTTTTAAAGCAAAAAACCCAAAAACCTTTGTGTTTGTGTCCTTTTTAAAGTTTATATCTCCGCTACCAGGCATTACATTTTATGACACGCGTGGCCTGGCCCAACCAGGTCTCATTTAGGTCTTGTAACAAATGAGTTTGACACGCCTGCTTTAAAGCATCGACAAGAGTAAAAGAATTTATTCATGGACAATTGCTCTAGCAAGGATTCTTAGACGAGTGGAATGTCCGCATTTAGAGGCAGTACACCCTTGGATATCAGATTCCATAGGACCTGTTTGGGGAGTGGAGGTATTCCGGCAGAAGGAGACTCCCCCTGACGTAAGATGCTCAAGGTTCCTTCTGCGGCTCTCCTGGACGACCCGCTGCGTCCCTCAAATTGTTTTCAGCTTTCTTGAAGTTGGCCACCCGTCCCCGCCCCGTCCCCGCGGCTCTCCCGACTCACCGTCATCATGTCGTCGCACTTCATGTCCGGCTCGTCCTCGTCTTCGCTCTTGTTGTAGAACTTGCGGAAGAAGTTGAAGGCGACGACGGTGTAGAGGTACACGACCACCGCGAGCAGCCCCACCGTCATCATCAGCTGGGGAAAGAGGCCGTGTGCAGGGGAGGGGTGAGAGAGCATCCAGCAGAAGTCCCCATTTTATGGCTGTGCCCACCATGCTGCGTCAGCATTCCAAAGGTGCCCACAGGCTGAAGAAGGTTGGCGGCCCCTGGCATACAGGAACCACGGGAGGGCAGGCAAATCCCTTCTCAATGAGGGTAACGCTACTCCTTATGCAGGGCTATTTTGGGGCAGGAACGCACAGGAACGGAGTTCCGGCTGGCTCCCGAGTTGGCCACGCCCAGCAGGAACTCATTAGCATAATAGGCCACACCCAACAGCAGAAACTCATTAGGATTGGCTACAGTAGGGGAGTGTGGCCTAACATGCAAAGGAGTTCCTGCTGCAAAAAGAGCCCTGGTTTTGACAACAAACAAGGTAAACAGAATAAGAAGGGAAAGGTGGGTGTGGCTGGATGACCACACTTCTGGTAACATGGGGGTGCGGCCTAATGTGCTAATGAGCTGTGCTGTCAGGGGTGTGGCCCAATATGCTAATGAGTTCCTGCTGTTGGGTGTGGCCTATTATGCTAACGAGTTCCTGCTGGGCTTTTTCTACAAAAAGAGCCCTGTAGGACCTTATGTACTGTACTCCAAACACACGTCCACCTGCCTTTGCGCCTTACCTGTTTGCCATTGTGGGTGACGGATGAAAGGATGGTCCGCAAGGTCTTGACGCCCATGGCAATGTCCAGAAGATGGGAGGCAAAGAAGAAGTTGTTGTAGTGGCCGAGGAGGGACATCACCATGTACCAGAAGAGGTACAGGAAAGACTACGGGTGGGAAAGGAGAGAAAAAAGCAGGGTTTGTAACGGACGTAGTTTGGAAACCATCTCAGGGGATCTCGTGAGGGGGGGGGTCAAGACACCACAGGAGTCCCCAACATGGCGCCCAGCGAGGCTTCTGATTGGCCACTGGAAATTTCATTGGCTGTGCTGATTTCTAAAAACGTTGCTTTGGCAGCAGCTGCCCCCACAGCACAAGCGTCTTCACTGTGTGACTGAAGGGAAGCTGTGGCGGTTATTTTGTGACTGGCTCCCCTCCTGTGGCAGCCATTTTGTGGCTGGCCCCACCTCCTGTGGCAGCCATTTTGTAGCTGGCCCCATCTCCTGCGGCAGCCATTTTATGGAAGCCATTTTTGTGGCTGCGCCCACCATGCGGAGTCAGAATTCCAAAGGTGCCCACGGGCTTAAAAAGGTTGGGGAACCCTGGTTGTAATGGATTAATCTGCGCTGAGTTCAACACGCATGAATCACAGGTGGCATTTATAGAGGAGTTGCCACGCGACAGGAGTCAGCATTGGTGGCTCTTGGGCCAAATCTGGCCAACTGAGGGTTAAGCTAAATCGCTCTCCCGATGGCACAGGTAGCTGAGCCTTGAAGGAAACCATCTGGCCCTTAAATTTCCAGACCCAGAGGGGAAAGAAGGGGACAGATATGTAGAATTTGTACTGATAACGGGCAGAAGGTCGGATGAGGGGTTGGTACATTATCTCTCTGACTTATAAAATCAGGTCCCCCCAAAAAACTATTTGCTGAATGGGATTATACCTTGCCACGCCAAAGAGCGCCTAGCCCTGTGAAGTACAAAGTGCCCTAGTTAATTCTATTTACTCAATTAGATTTTTACATTGCCGACTCTGTTTGGCATTTTAAAAAGAAAAACACAGGAAACCGAGGAATGCAGCCTGAAAAACGGGGCACCTCCCTCTTCTTGTCGCTAAAAGGACAACTAGAAAATCCCAGTCTCTAATTCCTTAAGGAAACCGGAGACTGTGACAGAACGCTGAATTTGGCATCGGGTACCAAATTCAGTGAGGAGCTGCGGTGGCTCAAGTGGTTAAGCCGCTGAACTGCAGGCTGTGGAAGGTCGGTCATTCAGGAGTTCAAGACCCGGGTGTGCCGCATGACGGAGTGAGCTCCCGTCTCTAGTTCCAGCTCCTGCCAACCTAGCAGTTCAAAAGCAAGAAATTGCAAGTAGATAAATAGGTACCACTTCGGTGGGAAGGGAACAGCGTTCCGTGCACCTTGGTGTTTAGTCATGCCGGCCACATGACCACAGAAACGTCTTCGGACAGCGCTGGCTCTTCGGCTTTGAAACGGAGATGAGCACCGCAACCCTAGAGTCGGACTCGACTGGCTTTCGAGCAAGGGAGACCTTTACTTTTACTACGGCTGAGTTGGGCTTCCCCCTGCAGCAGGTGGGCCATCTGCACATGGCCACCAACCGGCACAAGACTGGGTGGTTTCCCTAGCCATCTTCGCACTCCAAACCAACGGCCTGCTTTCTAGCTGCCTCTCCACACTCACAGTAGAAAAGAGCAAGAGTCCAGGAGCACCTTAGAGACTAGCAAAATTGGTGGCAGGGAAGGAGCTTTCGTGAATCACTGCTCGCTTCTTCAGATACCTGCAGCAGTGACTCATGTAAACTGGCAAAGGACCCAGACTATGGTGGTAGTTGACCATTTGGATGCAGAGAGACTGCTGCCACCACTTATTAGCACTTATTAGTACAAATGTTTACTGGCATTAATGATTTTATTAGTTGTGGTGTTATTTAAATCTCATTAAATTTAAAATCTCTCTCTCTCTCTCTCTCTCTCTCTCTCTCTCTCTCTCTCTCTC
>NW_015167635.1:106168-123810 GCF_001447785.1 Gekko japonicus
CCTGCTACAGACGGACTAACATGGCTACCCGTCTTGAAGAAGTGAGCAGGGGCTCACGCAAGCTGCTCCCCGGCCACGAGTTTTGTTAGTCTTTAAGGTGCCACTGGACTCTTGCTCATTTCAACTGATACAGACAGACTAACACGGCTACCCATCTTGAAGAAGTGAGCAGTGACTCACACAAGCTCCTCCCCTGCCATGAGTTTTGTTAGTCTTTTAAGGTGCCACTGGAGTCCTGCTCTTTTCTCCTGCTACAGACAGACTAACACGGCTACCTGTCTCGAAGAAGTGAGCAGTGACTCACGCAAGCTGCTCCCCTGCCACAAGTTTTGTCAGTCTTTAAGGTGCCACTGGACTCTTGCTCTTTTCTACAGCTACAGACAGGTTAACATGGCTTCCCATCTTGACCCATCTCCCTACTCACGTTATCCGTGAAGATCACTCCGAATTTCCAGATCTTGTACTTGATGTCGATGGAGGTGATCCTGAGGAAGAGAGGGGAGAGGGATGAGGAGGAAGCCAGGATTGTGAGCATCTACGTTCAGGGGTACAAGTTAGGTGTGCTTCTAAAGCTGTTTGGAGCATCCCTGACCTGGGAAGCCCAGGCTACCCCGATCTAGTCGGATCTCAGAAGCTAAGCAGGGCCGACCTTGGCAGGTACTTGGATGGGAGACCTCCAAGGATTACCAGGGCTGGGAGGAAGAGGCAGGAAATAGTAAGCCACCTGAGATGTTCAAGCCCCTCTAGGGGTCGCCAGAAGCCAACTCCGAGTTCCAGGAACACACACACACACACTCACACAAGATTTTTTTTAAAAAAACCCTAAAAACAAAGAATGCAACATCCAGTTGTCGGAAGAATCATGGCAACTTATTTGGTCTTCTCCTCCTTTCAAAACCAAAATTACCTCCATGAAATTACAGTCTTTTAAAATTCTAGCTCACTGGTATCTTACTCCCAATAAATTGGCCCATATCTCTCAAGCATATAATCCCAATTGCCACAATCTTTCCAGCAAAACCCCCCTAAAGATGTCTAAAGCCGTCAAAATGTGTGACTAAGAAGCAGGGGCGAAGCTGAGCTTGCAAGCAAATGCGTTGGGCACGTATGCTCTCCGCGGCACCCCGTGTCAGGGCCAGGTTTGCATCGGAGCGACATGTGAAAAGGCCAAAATCAGAGACAGATGAAACGTCGTTGGTGGGAGACGCCGCGAAGTCGCCGTCAACTCACGGTGACCGTGTAAGGTTTTCGCGGCAAGAGATGCACAGAACTGGTTTGTCCGTTGCCTGCCTCTGAGATCTGATGAGAGCAGGCTAGCTTGGGTCACCCAGGTCGAGGCGAGAGACATTCCGAGGTGGCTGGCCGTGGCCTGCCTCTGCGTAGCAACCCTGGGCTTCCCTGGTGGTCTCCCATCCAAGTACTGACCGGGGCCGACCCTGCTCAGCTTCTGAGATCAGTCTAGCCTGAGCCATCCAGGTCAGGGCAAAGGACGTTCAGTGGTCCTCTGCCGTGGCCTGCCTCAGCTCAGCAGCCCTGGTCTTCCTTGGTGGGCTCCCATCCAGGTACTCACCACGGCCAATGTTCCCTCTAAGCCGTGGAGTTCTTGTGAGCAAAAATTCTACTTTGTGAGCTACTGGCATTAAAGTTGTGAGCAAGTAATTTGGCCACTGTATAAATCAGCTAAGACAAAAACTGAGCTAAGGCAAAAATGTGTGAGCTAGAGGCTAAAAAACTGTGAGCTAGCTCACACTAACTCAGCTTAGAGGGAACACTGACCACGGCCCATCCCGCCTCACTTGCGAGACTGGGACAGACGAGACCATCCAGGCCAAGGCGGCAAAACATTTAACGCCTGCAGTAAGGCACCTGTTTTTGAAGCGGACCCTTTACCTGCTCCATTCCCGCCAGCGACGTGACTGTGCTCGACAGCGACAGGACCGGCGCCCGCCTGAGCGATGCCGGCCATCCCATACTCACACACACACACACACCTCCCCCCTGCCCCGCCTCACCAAGTGAGAAGAGACTTGTCTGGCTCCTGCTTCTTCTCGTTCTGCGCTGTGATCTCCAGACTGGCCAAATCCATCCCCAGGAGTTCCGCAATTCTCTCCCTCCCGTAGATGTCGCCGTATTTGTCCAGCACCTGGCGGGAGAGAGAGGGGAAGCCCGGTTTTGTCCCCGGCAGCCAGCCTGACCCTTGACCTTGGGTCTTGCTCGTCAGTTCCGGCCGGGCCGAGGAAGCCCCGTGTTCTCACCACCACCCACCGCCTCCACCCTAGACAATGGCGAAGCATCTCACCTTCCTCTTGATGAATTTATCCCAATAATTGCTCGGAAACGACCTGGGATAGAAGAGAGAGTCGGATAAGAACGGAGGGTCTCCCCTTCCTGCCTCGATGCCTGCCAGGGCTCTGTGCCTATAGCCATTTCACAGAATCATAGAATCATAGAGTTGAAAGGGGCCGTAGAGGCCATCTAGTCCAGCCCCTGCTTAGTGCAGGATCAAGCCTAGAGCATCCCTGACAAGGGTTTGTCCAGCCGCTAAAGACGGCCGGTGAGGGGGAGGCTCACCGCCTTCCTCGGCAGCCGATTCCACTGTGGCACAACTCTCACTGTCAAAAAGATTCTTCTAAAACGCAGTTGGTACCTCCCCGCGCTTAATTTCAACCCATTCTCGCGAGTCCTCTCCTCTGCGGCCCACAGGAACAGCTCCGCGCCCTGTTCTAAGTGACGGCCCTTCGAATACCCTTCAAAGAGGGCAATCCTGTCCCCCCTCGACCTCCTCTTCGCCAGACTGAACATTCCCAGGTCCCCCCTCAGCCTTTTCTCACAGGGCCTCTTGGTCTCCAGGCCCCCCCCCGATCACCCTCGTCGCTCTCCTCCGCACCCGCTCCATTCTGTCCATCTAGTCCAACCCCCTGCCCAATGCATCCCTGACAAGGGTTCGTCCAGCCGCTGCATCAAGACGGCCAGGAAAGGGGAGGCTCACCACCTCCCTCGGCAGCCGATCCCCCTGTGGCACAACTCTGACTGTAAAGAAGTTTCTCCTAAGATCCAGCCAGTACCTCCCCGCCCTTCATTTAAACCCATTCTTGCGAGTCCTGTCCTCAGCTGCCCACAGGAACAGCTCCCGGCCCTCCTCTCAGGGACAGCCCATCAAAGACTTCGAAAGAGCCATCATGTCCCCCCCCCCCAACCTCGCAAGTCCCTCAACCTTTCCTCTTCATCTGTACCCTCCTCTCTCCCCAAGGGGGACCCAAAGTGGTTTACATATTTCTCCTTTTCTTTGTTTTATTCTCATAGAATCCTAGAATCACAGAGTTGGAAGGGGTCCTAGAGGCCATCTAGTCCAACCCCCCTGCTCAATGCAGGATCGGCCTAGAGCATCCCCGACAAGGTTTTGTCCAGCCGCTGCTTAAAGACTGCTGGTGAGCGGGGGGGGCCCCTCACCACTGCCCTAGGCAGCCGGTTCCACCGCGGCACAACTCTGACGGTCACTCTTACGGCCGCCCCTCCTTCCACAAAGCCCCACCTGGCTCCAAACTCATCTCATCTTCAGCTGCCACCCCAGAACTTCTTCCTCTCTCGCCGTCAGGTCTGTCCCGTGTCACGGCCCTCTGACCGGCTCAGTTCAGCTAGCCCAACGTTATCCCGTTTCCTAGGCTAGGGGCTTCCGGGAAGTTCCGAGGGGACCGTGGAGGTGATGTTGCTCCCCCTAGTGGCCGTTGTGCATAGGTACATAATCAGATAGGATGCTGATCTCAGTGAATTTTCAGGCTCAAATATGCCGCTAAGCTTCTAATGGATCCCGGGCTTCCTATCTGAATGTAGTATTCCTTATGACTTGTTGTCAAGCACTTTATGAAACAGAGAACTTTTGTACTACTCTAATATCTCCCGAGGAAGATCCAGTTTTGAAACGCTGTTATATAATCCGGAGACGACGTTGATTATGTACCTATGCTCAAGGATTTTCTTATGATTTATTAATGATGTTGTAGTGCTTTAGATTGTAATACGCAGCAAGCTTTTTCTTTGCAAGACTTGGTGACTGCTTGACCTGGTGTTTTTGGGCCACTGTGTGACACAGAGTGTTGGACTGGATGGGCCATTGGCCTGATCCAACATTGGTTCCTCTTATGTTCTTATAAGGGGTATGTTTGGAGGGGTCTGCCCCAGGGGTCGTTTCGTAGAAAAAGAGCTAGGGGAACTCATTAGCATAACTCATTAGCATATGCCACACCCCCTGACATCAGGGGCCCGGCGGTGGACCTGCAAGGCCGGCAGGAGTGCGAGGAAGCCCCGCCAAGGCCCTCCCTGGCCCCAGGCAGGCAGGGGTGGGGAGAGGCGAGGAGGAAGCAACTTACCCTCCCTCTTCTCCTGCCTCCTCCTAGCTGAATGAGGGCCGGAAGCAGGGGGCGGGGCTTCATCGTGTGCCCCGCCCCCCGCACCTCACCCAGGGGAACTGTGATCCCCCACGATCCCCCCCCGAATCGACCTCTGGTCTGCCCAGTGTCTATGATCTAGCCGCATTGCATTATGGGCAACTCTTTTTTTAAAAGCTCCTGGAGGCGGGACCATGGCTGGAAGGGGGAGGGGCCGGCTCTTAGCCCCTCCCCATCCTGGAGGAGGACTCACGGCGCGTTGAGCACCAGCCGGTCCCACTGGCCCTTGATGTCGTCGTCCTCCGGCTGCTCCGTGATGTAGAGGCCGTCGAACTCCAGCTTCCGGCACAGCTCCTTCTCCCGCTTGAAGATGACCAGCGGCACCTTGAGGCAATTGTAGCCGATGATGCACAGGAAGGAGACCAGCGTGTGGACGATGGACAGGAACTGGAGGGCTGGCTGCATGTAGCCCGTGCTCTCCCCCCCGAAGAAGTAGACCACACTGTCCTCGTCGTCTTCGTCCCCGTTGCCGTTGCCGTCTCCGCTGTCGTCGTCCCCGCCGAAGCCGGAGCCGGAGCCCGCGCCCGCATCTAGATCCCCTTCGAACCCGGAACCCTCAAACTCCTCCTCACCAGGGGGGGTGTCTGACACCTGGGGAGTGGGAATAGAAGAGGAGGAGGAGGAGGAGGAGGAGAAGAGATTGGATTAATACCCCGCCCTTCACTCGGAGTCTCAGAGCGGCCTACAATCTCTTTTCCCTTCCCCTCCCCACAACAGACACCGTGTGAGGTAGGCGGGGCTGAGAGCTCTTTTGAGGACTGCTCTTGGGAGAGAACAGCTCCGAGAGAACTTGCGACTGACCCAAGGTCACGCCAGCAGCTGACGCGAGCAGCTGCATGTGGAGGAGTGGGGAATCAAACCTGGTTCTCCCAGATTAGAGTCCGCGCTCCTGACCACTACACCAAACTGGCTCCCGACAGCCAAGGGAGAGGGGCCCAGGTTGGAACACAAGCCACCCCAATGCTCGGCAAGAGCTGGTTCTCGGCCTGATCATTTTGCTCTGGCTGCTGGTGCAAGTTCCCAGCTGTCCTTGGCCCTTTGCTCTAACTGCTTGGCCTGAGGCTTTTGGGACGCCGGCTTATTGTCCCTGGGCCTCTCCCGGGCCTCTGAAATGCCCTCAACCCCTCTCACCCACACCCAAATTGTGAGAAGACCCGGACTCCGGGGCCTCCCCTTCTGTTTCTCGTTCTCCTATCAAGTTCAGAGAGGGAAATCTAGTATCCCTGAGGTTATGGTTGCCAGCTCTGGATTGGGGATTTGGGGGGGGGCTGGAGACTGGGGAGGGGGGGGTTTGCTAACCAGCTGGGCAGAAGAAAAAGAAAAAGAAGAAGAGATTGGATTTATACCCCACCCTTCACTACCCAAAGGTGTCTCAGAGCGGCTTACAAACTCCTTTTCCTTCCCCTCCCCACAACAGACACACCCTGTGAGGTAAAAGAAGAAGAAGAGATTGGATTTATACCCTGCCCTTCACTACCTGAAGGAGTCTCAGAGCGGCTTACAAACTCCTTCCCCTTCCCCTCCCCACAACAGACACCCTGTGAGGTAAAAGAAGAAGAGATTGGATTTATACCCCGCCCTTCACTACCCAAAGGAGTCTCAGAGCGGCTTACAAACTCCTTTCCCTTCCCCTCCCCACATCAGACACCCTGTGAGGTAGGTGGGGCTGAGAGAGCTCTGACAGCTTATAATACTAGAAAATAAAAAAAATGTATATTCATGTAATTGCAAACTCTATATAATCAATCAATGGTGGAAAAATAAGACAGATTTAATTACTGTATGAAGTGCTCTAATAGAGAAAAGACCAATATGAACTACTGTAGCCCGAATATATGTTTGTTTGTTTTGGAAAAATAAAAAAATGTTATAAAAAAAAACAATATCCAAGGACCACAGTGTAAATGATTAGACTAGGTAACTAAAGCACCGTGTATAATGCTATTTATGTACTATGTTTATGAGATATAATCACAATAAACAATAGACTTCCAAAATTAAGACAGTTTGTTATTTACATGCCATAATGCACCATTAACAATGTATATATTCTAATAATACAAAGAGCTTCAAAGAATGCTGAGACGAACGGAAACTTGAACAACTACAGAGACTGGGAAAATGCCGTTTCACAAATTCTTCCTCATGTCTTACAGCAACAGACGTCTTAACTTTAATAGTAATAATACTATTCATGTTTTGCCAAGCTTCAGCTTATTTCAGCATCCTCTGAGTTTCTGTACAAGATTTAAGAAACACAACTACTTTAAGTTTGTATTTGAATAATTTCTTTTTTGTACACTCTGTCTGAATGATGAGTTTTGCTGCTGGGGCATTGTATTATTAGAATATACACAGGCTGAGTTCAGACTGGCCGTTTGGCCTGATATAGGCATGTGTCAGAAACGTTTCACAAACGGATTAAAGGGGCCGTTCACACAAGCACATCTGTCAGGCGTTCCCCAGCTGTACTCAGCCTGTCTTGTACCGCTTCACTCCTGAGCTTAAAAAGTACCGGTGAAAGTGGTAGCAAACCCTTCCATCCTGCGTCCATCCCGCAGCAACAAAGTGTGAACGCCGAAAGCCGCAATTGCTTATCCACATACGCGCATAAACGCATATCTCTGGATTACCAAAAAGAAAGCTGCGCCTCTGCCAGGGGGGCGGGCCAACAGTGCAAACGCTCCCGTGCGCCTCCTCCCCGGTATACTCCCGCATCGGTCGATGCAGTGTGACCGGGAATACCCGGAACACGTTGTTCCGGGTCTTTTTTGCCACGACTCCCTCGCGCTTCAAATTGCCAGTCTGACCTCAGCCACATTGTTAATGGTGCATTATTTCATGTAAATAACAAGCTCTCTTAATTTTGGAAGTCTTAAGTATTCTTTATTGTGATTTCCCCCCCCAGGGCTTTTTTGGGGGGGAGGGGAGGGGAAGAGGTGCCGGAACTCTCAAGAGGGAAATGAAGTTTTCAATCTGCGTACCGGAAACTCATTAACTTTTGAACATTTTTAAAAGAGTTTTGTTGAAGAGGTTCCAGAACTCCCTTCCAAAATGCTCCCTCAGGGAAAAAAAGAAGAAGCCCCGCTTGATACTTACGGGCATTTGTTTTAACTCCTTTACAACCAGGGGTCATTTCGTAGAAAAAGAGGTGCAGGAGCTCATTAGCATAACTTATTTGCACATGTCACGCCCCCTGACATCACCAGAAGTGTGTCAGAAGGCAACACCCACCGCTCAGGCTCAACAGGACTGTTTTGGACTGCTAGCTATTGGGGGGGGGATGTACAGATCTGTCCTCGCAGAGGAGGGAGAGCTTGTACCTGAATAAAACTTGCTCTTAAAGGCTTCTTTGCATGCTACGCCACACACTCCTAATGTAGCCAGTCCTAATGAGTTCCTTCTGCTGGGTGTGGCCTATTATGCTAATGAGTTCCTGCTGGGTGTGGCCAACTTGGGAGCCAACCGGAACTCTGTTCCTGTGCGTTTCTGCCCAAAAATAGCCCTGTGCTTTAGTGACTTGCAACCCGTCCCCAGATCCTGCCCCCCCCCCTGCAATCCACACTACGGGACTCCCCTCAATGGGTCTTCATCAGTCATTATTACCTTGTAGAAGAGTAGGATGAAGTTGAGGGCGAAAGCCAAGAAGAGGGCGAGGAACCGCAGGTTGTAGAAATTCCTGGATAAGTAATTCTGGAAGAAGAGAACGGCAGGATAAGAAGACAGCAAAGCACACTTTTAAAAAAGACGCCCCCCCCCCCCGAATTCTTGTGCCAGCATGACGCAACCTCAGCCTGCACCAAGGAAAGAACAAAAATTCTGCAGCCTTGACACACGTGAATTGTATCTGGGGATTGGCTGCCCACGCTTGATTCTGCTTCAAGCTCTGCCCCCCCCCCACTGCTGAAAACCGTTCCTTGGCCTACAAGACGCCTTAGCGAGTGTCTCTTCACAGCCTCGAGGACTAGAAACAAAACATGGAGATGGCGCAGTCCACTGATCCTGCCCCCGGTACCGGTTTCTGTATTCGCGTGGTATCCCAGAAGTTCTGCAGCCATTGTTAATATCGAAGAAAAGAAACGTCAGAACTGAAACCTACTGGGAAGCCCCGCTCGCGAATCCCAGGTGTGGGAGACTCACAATGGAATGCACTCTGAACATGCTCAGAGGCACGTTCTCCTTAGTTTTAGGGGGGTTTTTTACACCATGTGTTCCGGGAGTGAACAAATGTGTGGGCCTAGGGCTTGCGGGAAGGCCCTCGAATCAAGCCTGCCCAAAATGGGATGACCCAAGGCTACCGACAGATAGCTAGTCATCCGCTGCCATTCCCTTCACCGGGAGGGAGCACAATCCTGTTGGCCTCTACGGGCTGCAAAGTGACCTCGGATTTGTACTTGTTTGCCTGTCAAGGCTAACCACCCCCCACTCCCCCAACTGCACCCATAATAGTGGGAACTGTAGGACTGGCGAGGGTGTGAAGACTTCTATGTTCGAGAGCCCTAGTCTGCCTGCCCTCACAGGACTACAGTTCCCAGAGTTCCTGGGGGAGAGAGAAAGACAGCTAATGCCAGCCCTAGTTTGCCTGCCCTCACGGGACTACAGTTCCCAGAGTTCCTTGGGGAGAGAGAAAGACAGCTAATGCCAGCCCTAGTTTGCCTGCCCTCACGGGACTACAGTTCCCAGAGTTCCTTGGGGAGAGAGAGAGAGAGACAGCTAATGCCAGCCCTAGTTTGCCTGCCCTCACGGGACTACAGTTCCCAGAGTTCCTTGGGGAGAGGGAAAGACGGCTAATGCCAGCCTGTAGTGTGGACACACCTGCTGCGTGGTGAAGCTCGGGTGTGTGTGTGTGTGTGTCCCCCCCCAGTCCCTTCGCACGGCCCCTACCAAGAATTTTATCCTCTGGATCTCCAGCTCATTCCAAAACGCCATGCCTCCTCCGTCCGCGGTCTCCTTCTTCTCCCGCTGGGCCACTTTCTTTTTCTCCTTGGCAGGTGGCTCTGGCTTCTTCTCCTCCTCCTCCTTCTCCTCCTCCTTCTTGGCTTCCTCCTCCTCCTCCTTCTCCTCTTCTTCCTCTTTGGCTTCCTTCTCTCCGTTCTCAGCACTGAGGGAGGGAAGGGGAAAGACCGGCAGGTCAAAGGAGGGCGTGAGGACGGCCCTCTCTGGGTTCAGACCGGCGGTCCATCGGCTCCAGCATCCTGCGACCCACAGAGGCCAGCTAGAGGTCCCCAGAGGTCTACAAGCAGGCCTCCTCCTGTGGCCTCCTGCCCACCCATCCACCCCCGGAGGCAGGGCTTTTTTTTGTAGAAAAGGCCCAGCAGGAACTCATTAGCATAATAGGCCACCGCCAACAGCAGAAACTCATTAGCCTATAGGCCACACCCATGACAGTACAGCTCATTATCATATTAGGCCACACCCCCATGCCTTCCCTTGGCTTGCCTGGGCACCCCGTGGCTGTGGGGAGCCCGGGCAAGCCCCTTCCCTTGGCTTGCCCGGGAAAGCCGGCCCTTGGACAGGCCGGGGAAGGCATTTAAATGCCTCCCCGATCTTTCCAGGCCCTCCCTGGCCCGCCCGCCTCGGAGTCACTGGGGGGGGGGGCCACTCTCCAGGCCTTCCCTCTGTCGCCACGCCCACGCGCAGGTTTTGCTTTTGGCTGTAGTGGGCGTGGTGAACTCTGAAGCCAGCCGGAACTCCGTTCCTGTGCGTTCCTGCCCAAAAATAGCCCTGCCTGGAGGTATTCACAGATGAACGGCATCTGAACATGAAGGTTTCATTTAGCCATCTGGGACAGTAGCCACCGACACTCCCTCTAAGCTGTGGAGCCTTGTGAGCAAAAATTCTACTTGGTGAGCTGCTGGCATGAAAAGCTGTGAGCCGGCGATTCGGCTGCTGCATCAATCAGTTTGCTTTGGAGTAGGCTTGCCAAGTCCCCCCGGGGGGCGGGGAAACCCCTGCCCCAGAGGCCCGTTCCCCACCGCCGGCGGATCAGGCCCCGGGGGGAACTCAACCCCGACGTGCACGTCACCTGGAAGTGACGCAGGCACGCTGGGCACGCTGAGAGCGGGGCCACGGTCATCCGAGGGAAAACTCTATGGTTTTCCCTCAGATGGTCGTGGCCCCGCCCCCGGCGTGCCCGCGTCACTTCCGGGTGACGTGGATGCGGTGCGCGTGCGTGCGCTCCAGCCGCCAGCCGGGAGTTCTCCGCTGCGGCTCAATTTACACTTGGCAACCCTACTTCGGAGCCATCCTTCCTGAGCTAGGACAAATATCTGTGAGCTGGAGGCTAAAGAACGGTGAGCTAGCTCACACTAGCTCAGCTTAGAGGGAACACTGGTAGCCACTGATGGGCACATTCTCCCATCCCCTTTTAAGGCCCCCTTGAAAGCCCGTCTAGGGCTGCCAACCGCCAGGTGGCTCCTGGAGATCTCCCAGTATTACAACTGATCTCCAGATGACAGAGATCAATTTCCCTGGAGAAAACGGTGGCTTTTGAGGGTGGACTTGGTGGCACTGAACATTGCCGAGGTCCCTCCCCAGACCCCATCTTCCCCAGGACCCACCCCCCAAATCTCCAGGTATTTCCCACCCCAGAGTTGGCAACCCTACGGCCATCCCGAAACCCTGTGGCAATGAGTTCCAGAAGCTTCCTTTGTTGAATGAGGAAGTGCTTCCTTCTGTCTGTCCTGAATCGATCGCTAATCTTATTTACCAGGCGCTTCTGAGTTTGAGTATTACCTAGTACAGAGCTCTGTGATACCCCGCTGCTTGCCACCTTCCACTGTGAAAACTGCCCATTTATACTCACTCTCTGTTTCCTGTTAATTAACCGGTTTTTAATCCTGAAGAGGACTTGTCCTCTTATCCCATGACTACCGTGTTTGCTTATGAGCCTTTGATGAAGAACTTTATCAAAAACCTTCTGAAAGTCTAGGTAAACAACATCTACTGGGTCACTCTTGTCCACATGTTTGTTCGCCCACTCAAAGAACTCCAAAAGGTTAGTGAGACAAGATCTTCCCTTACAGAATCTATGCTGATTCTTCTTCAATAGCTTTTGTTCATCAATGTGCCCACTAATTCTGTCCTTAATAATGGATTCCACCAACTTACCCAGTATTGACGTTAAGAACATAAGAACATAAGAGACACCAATGTTGGATCAGGCCAAAGGCCCATCTAGTCCAACACTCTGTCACACAGTGGCCAAAAATACCAGGTGCCATCAGGAGGTCCACCAGTGGGGCCAGGACATTAGAAGCCCTCCCACTGTTGGCCCCCCCAAGCACCAAGAAGACAGAGCATCACTTGCCCCAGAGCCCCTATCTATACCTTGTGGCTAATAGCCACTGATGGACCTCTGCTCCATATGCCTATCTAATTCCCTTTTGAAGCCGTCCATGCTTGTAGCCACCACCACTTCCTGTGACGTTACACTGACCGGCCTGTAATTTCCAGGATCTCCTCTGAAACCTTTTTTTAAGAAGATGGGCTATCTTCCAGTCCTCAGGAATGGAGGCAGATTTCAGTGACAGACAGCATATTTTTGTCAGGAGATCCACAAGTTCTTTCAGAACTCTTGGATGTATGCCGTCCGGGCCTGGTGTTCTGTCAGTTTTTAATTCATCCGTCATAGGACCTCCTCTCTCATCGCCTCAATCTGACTCAGGTCTTTCAACATCCCTCCTGAAATCGGTAGTTCTGGTACAGGGCTATTTTTGGGCAGGAACGCACAGGAACGGAGTTCCGGCTGGCTCCCAAGTTGGCCACGCCCAGCAGGAACTGATTAGCATAATAGGCCACACCCAACAGCAGAAACTCATTAGGATTGGCTACATTAGGGGTGTGTGGCCTAACATGCAAAGGAGTTCCTGTTCCAAAAAAAGCCCTGGGTTTTGACAACAAACAAGGTAAACAGAATAAGAAGCAAAAGGTGGGTGCGGCTGGATGACCACACTTCTGGTAACACGGGGATGTGGCCTAATATGCTAATGAGCTGTGCTGCCATGGGTGTGGCCTAAGATACTAATGAGATCCTGCTGTTGGGTGTGGCCTGTTATGCTAATGAGTTCCTGCTGGGCTTTTTCTACAAAAAAAGCCCTGGTTCTGGAGTGGGCAAGCACCTCTCATCTTCCACAGTGAAGACAGAGGGGAGATTGGGGAAAGAGCAAGGCACAGCTGGACGTTGCCGTGACATGTCTACGTCGCTTCTGACGTGACCTGGAAGTGACATCATCATGTCGGTGCAACACTCTGGTATTTGGGCAAAAACTCTATGGCAGAAGCCAACTTCACCACAGACCTTTCGACCAAACGCCAGAACGTTGCCCCTGCGATGATGTCACTTTTGGGACACGTTGGAAGTGATGTAGACACATGGCTGCAATGCCGGCTGGGCCTCCTTCCTGCTCCTGGCAGGTCCCCCCACCGGTTGCCAGGAGGGATGTGGCAACCCTAATCACATGATTCCAAGCATCCCTTCAACACCGGCAGGACCAGGGGTCATTCCGTAGAAAAAGAGGAGCAGGAGGCTCATTAGCATAACTCATTTGCATATGCCACACCCCCTGACATCACCGGAAGTGTGTCAGAAGGCAACACCCACCGCTCACGCTCCGCTGGACTGTTTTGGATTGCTAGCTCCTGGGGGGGAATGTGCAGCTCTGTCCTCACAGAGGAGGGAGAGCTTGTACCTGAATAAAACTTGGTCTTAAAGGAGCCACTGGACTGTTTTGGGTTTGGGGGCTCTGCAACTTACCTGGCTGCTTCTTGCTCTGACTGAGGGCTGCTGGGAGCAGTGGGTGGGGCTTGTTGCATGTGCCCACCCCCTGGCCTCTTTACTGCCGGAGCTCTGCTCCTGTGCGCTCCTGCAGGAAATGACCCCTGAGCAGGACTAAGAACATCAGAAGAGCCCTGCTGGATCAGACCAGTGAGGGTCCATCTAGTCTAGCATCTTGTCTCACACAGTGACCAAACAGTTCCTCTGGAAGGCCAACAACGACCTAGAGGCCGAGGCCTTCCCCTGATAAGAATGTCAGAAGAGCCCTGCTGGATCAGAGCAGTGGTCCATCTAGTCCAGCATCCCGCCTCACACAAGGACAAGTGGGTACTCAGCACTACCCGCTGTGGCTGTTCTGTGGTCTTCTGCCATTGCTGCCTACAGTCTGCCTTGCCACTGAACCCGGCTCACGTTACACTCATGGAATCCCAGAGTTGGAAGGGCCCTACAGGCCATCTCGTCCAACCCCTGGCTCAGTGCAGGATCAGCATAGAGCACACCCCTGACAAGCGTTTGTCCAGCCGCTGCTTAATGGACAGATACTCACTCTGCTTTCTCAGGCTCCACTGGAGGTTCCTCAATCTTCTCTGGTTCTGGTTCTGCTTCCTCCTCCCCTTCATCCTGAGAGTCACAAGAATACAGACTGGTGAGCTGGTACCACAAGAGAATACAGACTCGTTGAACTGGTATCCCGCGAGGGTGCAGAGCGATGATCCCTCTAAGCTGTGGAGTCCTGTGAGCAAAACTTCTCTACTTTGTGAGCTACTGGCATTAGAGTTGTGAGCGAGCAATTTGGCTGCTGCATAAACTAGTTGGCTCTGCAGCCATCCTTCCTGAGTTAAGACAAAAAGGTGTGAGCCGGAGGCTAAAAAAGCTGTGAGCTAGCTCACACTCACTCAGCTTAGAGGGAACACTGGTGCAGAGCAAAACCAGCACGTGTTTGGCACTCAAGGTTCAACCCAGAAATATGGGCAGAACACAGGAAGTCTTGGATCTCTCCCGGAGACGGGCACAAAGACCCTGACTCTAAGAGCCACAATGTTCCCTCTAAGCTGTGCAGTCTTGTGAGTAAAAATTCTACTTTGTGAGTTATTGGCATTAAAAGTTGTGAGCGAGCAGTCTGGCTACTGCATCAATTAGCTTGCACCGGAGCCGTCCTTCCTGAGCGAAGACAAAAATGTGTGCGCCAGAGGCTAAGGAATTGTGAGCTAGCTCGCACCAACTCAGCTTAGAGGGAACACTGGCTGGGGGGAGCGGTGGGGGGGCTCACACACAATGTCTGAATGGGCTTACAGAAGACTAGGGTTGCCAGTTTAGACCCTGCTCACTAGCGTGTTAGCTTGGAATAGAAAGGGAGTATTTTATGCAAGGAACCTTCGGTTCCTCCGTCTTCAGCCTATGGTGCCGTCCACCAACAAAGACACAGGATGTTTCCGCTGGACAGGGAGACCCGTCTTCCCCAGCCACAGACTGGAACCACCGGCCCCCAGCTTTTACTGTGAAGGGTTCTTTTCTTTGTAAATAGGGGAGGGGGCAATGTTCCCTCTCAGCTGTGGAGTCTAGTGAGCAAAAATCTACTTTGTGAGCTACTGGCATTAAAGTTGTGAGCGAGCGATTTGGCTGCTGCATCAATTAGTTTGCTCTGGAGCCACCCTTCCAGAGCCAAGACAAAAATCTGTGAGCTGGAGGCTAAAAAACTGTGAGCTAGCTCACACTAACTCAGCTTAGAGGGAGGGGGGATCTAGTATTCCCAACTTCCTCAAAATCACAGCTCCTCTCCTTCTCATTCTATCTAGCCAGAGCCCTAGGAATTCACTACGCTGAGCCAGTGTCGGGCAGTGGTTAAGAGTGCTGGACCAGTATCTGGGAGATCCGGGCCTGAATCCCCACGTGCTGCGGAAGCTTGCCGGGTGGCCTCGGGCCAGTCATACTCTCCCAGCCTAACCTACTTTACAGGGTTGTCGTGAGGATAAAAATGGAGGAGAGAATTATGTAAGCAGGTTTGGGACCCCATCAGAGAGAAAGAATTGATTGGATTTATCCCCTGCCCGTCACTACCCGGAGGAGTCTCAGAGCCTCTCACAATCTCCTTCCCCTTCCCCTCCCCACAACAGACACCCTGTGAGGTCGGTGGGGCTGAGAGAGCTCTCTCTCTCGAGGACTGCTCTTGAGAGAACAGCTCCGAGAGAACTTGTGACTGACCCAATGTCACACCAGCGACTGCATGGGGAGGCGTGGAGAATCAAACCTGGTACTCCCAGATTAGAGTCCGCGCTCCTAACCACTACACCAAACGGGTGTGATATAAATAAATAAATAATAAGTATTAAGAAATAAATCCAATTAAAAAAAAATAGAATTGCACCCCCCCTCATAGGCGCCACCTCGACCTCGAAACGTACTATCAGTTTTCTCTTGAAGATGGGAGACCCTTCAGGTGTGGGAGGCTCCACGGGGGTGGTGTCTCCCATATCCCCAAGCCCGCCCGGCGCATCGGGTGCCATGGACCGGAAATGCTCTTTCTTTCCGTCTACGCCGAAGACTTCGTCGCCTTCGGCGGGGGCTTCTTCCTTGCCGGGCTCCGCCATTTCCGCCTCCTCCCTTTCCTCCGCCATCTGCTCGACTTCCTCCGAGGGGGCTACGTCTCCGTGGACTTCGTCTTGCGTCGGGTCGGGCATGCTGGCCAGCAGTTCGGTCATGGTGATCTTCTTGGCCTCCTCTACCAGGCCCCCGCCGAAGAAAAGCAGGAAGATACCCTTGAAGACGTTGCAGAAGAAGAAGAGGATCCCCATGAAGACGGTGTAGAAGAAAGTCGCTATCCCCACGGCCATCTCCTTGAACGTCATCCTCTTGATCTTGCGGAACTGCCGGCGGACGTTGCGGTAGGTGAACATGTGGAAGAAGCTGATAACGCTTTCCACGAACTCCCCAAAGGCCGAGGAGGCCTCTGAGGGCGCCGACACTTTCTCGGCTTCTCCGCCTTCGGCCCCTTCGCCTTCCTCCTCCTCCTCTTCCTCCTCCTGCCCCTCCTCCTCCGAAATCTGCGCCGCGATCTGCATCTCAAAGATGGTGTCCTCGCAGAAGTTGATAAAGAGCTCCATCTTCTCCGACTCCCCCCCTTCGTTGACCACGTCGAAGATGAACTGCCGCTTGGACTCCTTCACCTGGGGCATCTCCCACTGGGTCTTGTTGGTCTCGCTGATCTCGAAGTAGATGCGCTCGATGCGCTTGCCGGAGCCCATGATTTCGATGCGGCCCAGGTAGGGGCGGAAGTAGTTGAGGATGCACTCTGCCAGCTCCAGGAAAGCCTTGAGGCGGTTGTCGTGAGGCATGTGCTCTGAGAGGTTGGTCAGCAGCACCGCGATGTTGAAGCCGATGTCCTTGGCGGGCTCCTGGAAGCGGTTGGCGAACTCCTCGTAGTCGATCATCTCGTTCTCGTCGGCCTCCGAGCAAGAGAGCAGGAACTGGATCTCGGAGGAGGTGTACTGCTTCTGGCTGTCCATGGCCTTCTGGAAATCCTTCTTGGAGATAAGGCCCCGCGGGTCCGTGACATAGTCCCGGAAGGCGTCCGAAGCCACAATGTCCTTCAGCTTCAAGAACATGTCAAAGAACTTGAGGATCATCTCCACGTTGCTGGAGGATTCCACCAACATGTCTACCATCTGCCGTGCAATGGTGCCGTTCACCACGTTCCCTGAGGAGACACAAGGGGGATAAAAGCAGCCACGTCAGCGATCAGAAGACGGGAAGAAAGATGTGGGACCAACGGGTCGGTGGATGTCGCACTTACTATCAATTAATTTATTTAAAACATCAATTAGACGACTTTCTTCCTTACGGAGCCCTAGACGGCTCACAATAGAAGTCAAATACATAAAACAGAGCGGATAAATCCAAAATTTAAAAACACTACTTAGGTCTCCTTTAACCAAATGCAAACTCAAATTTTTACAGCGTTAAGCCTTGGATGCATTATAGTCCTTTACATCTAATTTTTAAAATCCAATTTGCTTTGATGCAAACTCTTTCCACACTTGAAATATTTCGATGGTTCCCTCCCTGTGTGAATTTCTTGATAGGAAGTCAGGTGTTCGCTCGATCCTAAAAGAAATCAACCCTGACTGTTTCCTGGAAGGCCAGATACCGAAGCTGAAGCTCAAATACTTTGGCCGCCAAATGAGAAGGGAGCCCTCACTGGAGGAGAAGACCCTGATGCTGGGAGAGACTGAAGGTCAAAGAAGAAGGGGACGGCCAAAGATGAGATGGTCAGACAGTGTGATGGAGGCAGCGAACATGAAATTAAGCAAACTCCGGAGGACGGCGGAGGACAGGAGGGCCTGGCTGTGGGCACCATGTTGGGGACCCCTGCCCTGTGGGCCAGAGTAGAACACGGGGGGGGGGGGGGGGGGGGGAGAGCCCAC
>NW_015167635.1:123836-134739 GCF_001447785.1 Gekko japonicus
CGGGGGGGGGGGGGGAGTGGCAGAAGACCCATACCTTCTAGCAGAGAGAGCAGCATCACCACCATGTCCTTCTGAAGATCCAGCAGCTCCTTCAGAAGCCCGATTTGACTCGAATCCTGGAATGGGGAAGGAGACCACGAGGCGCTGAGCACCACAGAAACAAGACAGGCACCTCCCCCTCCTTCCGCACCATCCCCCCAAAGGTGGACCCAACGCATCTCCCTTTCGTCCCCGTCCCCCCGTATTGTAACTCCCTTTGTCGACACGCGCGCCCACCCCAGCCAGCTCCTTGCAGAAACCGGGCCATGCGTAGGTGTGGGGACGGAGGTACGGTGCTGTTAACTCCCAAGAGGCCGTGACCGGGCCGTGACCACCACGCCCCTGCCAGTGCTTCCTCGTGAGAACCCCCCCCCCCAAGCCAGGGCCCTATGCCCAGGAGTTATCACAACACTTGGCCAGAGCTTTGGTATCGTAAATCAAAGTTAGGGGTGTCCGACTCGGACGGCTACCAGGTGCGGCCCGTAGCCCTGCCCTGCGTGAAGGACAAACTTAGCTCGTGCTGCCAACCTGTTCGGATGGCCTCCACCTCCTCTTTCTCTAGCCTCTCACCCTCCTTGACAGGAGCGTGGTGCCACGGAAGGACCGCCCCGAGGGCCGTGAAACGTGCACATAAATGGGGGGGGGCACGTTTCTCCCTCCGGAGAAGCGGCAATTCCCCTCTTACCTCAGGGTAGGATTCGCTCCGAAATTGGTCCTCGTGGGCAGCGCAACAGAGAGATAATTTTGGTGAGGGGAGGGGAGATTTCCCCCCCGGGGTGCCTCCTCCCTCCCCGCTTTCGTTCCCCAGCCCTGTTCCGGCACTGTCATACTGAGAAGAGGATTCTGGGATTGGCGCACGCCTTCTCCAGCGACCCCCTCCAGCAGAGAACACGCCAATCGTTGTCTAGGCTACGAACTTGTAGCGGCTTCTTCTCCTTCGTTTGGTCACACCCATCCCGCCGAGAATCCTGGGAAGAGGTGGCTGGAGAAGGTACGGAGGACTCTCTGTGGAATATTCCCGCCCTCGTGGAAGTCTGTTTCCCAAGGCTTCACGGGAAGAGGGAACGGCTCACTCTCTAAGTCGGGAATGCAGAAACGCCCATGGCTACCCCAAAGCATATCGCAAGTAGCGGCAATACTGGGTCTGGTTCAGAGGCAATGGCCGGATGAGGGGTCCCCAACCACGGGCACCTTTCTTGGCGCCCGAGGGTTTTTAGAAAGCGGTCGGGCCCGGGGAGGGCTTTTTGCCCAGCAAGTCCTCTGGAGATTTGATTGGCTGTGCAGATTTTTTAAAATGTTGTTTTGGCGGCAGCTGCCCCCACGGCACAAGAATTTTCACTGTGTGCCGGGAGGTAAGCCCTCCCGGCAGCCATTTTGTGGATGGCTCCGCCTCTGCCGGCAGCCATTTTTTGGCCACGCCCACAGTGCGGTGTCAGAATTCCAGAGGTGCCCGCAGGCTCAGAAAAGGTTGGGGACCCTCGGGCTGGATCCCACGAGCCTGTTCTGCCGGCAGAGGCACTTTCCTCCGGCGGAAGGGGCCTCCCCCGGATGCGGAATGCTCCGAGAGTCTTGAGCCAGAGGAAGGCTCCTTCCGCCGGAGGAACGGATCTGCGGGATCCAACTCAAGCTCATCGGCCAGGCATCACACCAGCTGTCGCTCCCAAGCAGCTGGGCTGCCAGCCGCGGTCACCCCCCAGATGTGCCTTTGTTGATTCCCTCCCCCAAAGCTCGGCGGTGGAACGAAAAGCGCTGGGATGGGGCGTGAGCCAGCAAGCCAAAGCGATGACCAAGCAGGGCCCTTCGCCAACCCCCTTCGTGAAGGCAGTAGGGAGGGGCAGGGAGAAGCCGGGAAGACAGAAAAGAGAGGGGGGGGCCAGGGTGATGCGCAAGCGCCAGCCGCTGCAGGCCTAGAGAGGAAATCGGGCCAGACCAACCACAAACGTGTCCCTGCACCGAGGGATTAGGCTTGCCGTGTCCCACCTGGCTGCCGGTGGGGGGATCCTTCCTCTCCTCCGGGATCTTCTGCTGCTGTGATGACGTCACCTGGGTGTCATCACTTCGGGACCAGGGGTGCCGCTCTAGTTTCTGGGCAGAACTCTATGGTTTCACCCCCTTAAAAACCATAGAGTTTGCAAAAAAAAAAAACCCTTAGAGTGGCACCCCCAATGGCCCTGATATGATGACGTCACTTCCGGGTGACATCATCAAGACAGGGACATCACAGAGCGATGTGTCTGTTTGGGGGTGGGGCTTCCCCCGCCGACCAGCTGGCTGGTGGCGGGCTGGAGCCCCAGAAATCGGGGAAAACCTACATGTTTAAAAAAGTACAACAGGGGACCACAACAAAATGTTGCATAATGTGTTGTGGTCAGAGGTGTTTTGCCATTGTCTGCATCTCCGTGGAGACTGCAGAGTTCCTTGGGGATCTCCCATCCAAATACTAAATAGGGCTGACCCTGCTTAGCTTCCTAGAGTGGGTCAGCGTGGCCCATCAAGGGTAGGGTATCCCTGACCACTGAAAGACATTATGTTCAGATAGTAATCAGTGTACTATAATGTGGCATCCATAAGCAAGAATCTATAAGGCCAAGGGATATGGAAGACATTAAGGGGGCATCACAGAGCATCTCCCGCAGACGGCAGGGGGTGGGAATTACTGGGCACAGCAGTAAAATGCTCAAAGCGGCCCTGTGCCTCAGAGACCACCGCAGCTGGTATCACCGCCCTGGCATTTAAAAGGTTAAACATTTTGTTGTGGGTCCCCTCTTGTTTTAATCTAGTTGTGCTCTGAGACTTGTGGGGCTACTCATGACCACTGTTCCCTCTAAGCTGAGTTAGTGTGAGCTAGCTCACAGTTTCTTAGCCTCCGGCTCACACATTGTTGTCTTTGCTCGGGAAGGAGGGCTCCAGAGCAAACTGATTGATGCAGGAGCCAAGTCGCTCACTCGCAACTTTAATGCCGGCAGTTCACAAAGTAGAATTTTTGCTCACAAGACTCCACAGCTTAAAGGGAACATTGCTCATGACTGTGTTTTACTTGTCACAGGGAGGACAACACTGTTAGGAGACAGGGGGTCCCAAAGCAGGAACTCTAGGACCAGTCACTCTCTCTCTCTTTGCCCAAGCAACAACTTGGCCGTGGAGGGAGCTACTCATCTGCCTGCTACTGCCACCAGTGGCCCGGGGGTGGAATTGCAGCTACCCGCTCTGCAGAAGTCAGGCGCTACAGGGAGCTAAGAAGGTTTTTATTTTGCTGTCTCAGACGGCTTACCCTGGCTTGCCTTCTTCGACCCTGCAGAGACTGAGTTTTTGCCCAGCCTGGCCTTGACCCACTTCACCTTCAGACAACCAAATAGAAGACATACCAGTGACAGGTGTCCCGTCCCCGAATGCACATGTTTCTTGCTTTGGCCTCCCCCAGGTATTGCTTTAAGCCTGCGAAACCAGTTTAAAATTGGGACAGAAACATGAATGGGACATGTCTGTGCAAGTGTGGTTTAACTTGGACCGATTTCACACAAGAGCTGCGTCGCGGTCGCGCCTCCCTTTGCCCTGCTTCTATCGGTCAATTGCCCACTTGAAGCCGCATGGCTGCATTTTGACCCACGGCTTCGCCTGATTTCCCCCGCGGTTTCGTGATCCTGTTTTTTGAGGATCACAAAACCGCGGGGAAAGATTGGGCAAAGCCCCGGGTCAACATGCGGCCGCGTGGCTTCGAGTGGGCAATTGACCGATAGAAGCGGGGCAAAGGGAGATGTGACCGCGGCGCAGCTCTTGTGTGAAAATCGGTCTTGGTCTGGCTGGACGAAAAGAAAGACAGGGTAAGGAGGCGCTGGGTAAGAAAAGCAGAGGGAAGGAAGGAAAAGAAAGAGAAAGAGGGTGGACACTATGCGCTGGGCATGAGATGGCCGCGTGCTACGTAAAAGGTTCTTACGCCGTTTCGAAGTCCTGGGGGTTGGGTCATCTGTCACACATCAGAATAAAAATGTTATTCAGAAACATTTTCAAGAACATTTTTGTATTTTGCCAGGTGTACCATCCGGCACGTTCCTTTATCGCTGGGACTAGCTGCCTTCCCTGTTTGGAGGGAACAGGTTGCGGGTGTGTTTGGGGGTAGGTGTGGGGAGGACGCATTACATTCCTCTTTACCATCGTGGCTTTCCCAGTGGGAGAACTGATGGTTGGGGAGGGCAGAGAAACCAGAAGGCTGGCTCTCTGCTCCCTCCCCACTTCTCCATGCTCTAACCACTAGATTTCACTCCTTCCCTGAGTCCTGGGGCTGGAAAGGGGCCTTAGAGGCCACACAGTCCAACCCCCTGCTCGATGCAGGAAGTCCAAAAATCGAGACAGAAGAGTATCTAGCCTCTGCTTGAAGATGGTGAGAGAGCTCAAAAGCCTGCTAGATAAGTGAGTGTGCAGATCAAATGGGAAGCCCTCACTCCCGGGTCCACAATCCATGGAATTCTGTTGTTGTTCTAGGGAAGAGGAAGGTGTTCAAAACCGCAAATGGCCTATGCTTCGCTCTCCTGCTGAGGCCACAGAAAGGCCTCTGCCCCGAAATCAGAGACATGGCGGGACTGGACCAGTCTCCATTGCCTGTGCTCTCCCACAAAATCAGGAATCGATCCTCCACTCTTTGGGCGCTCTGGTTCCACACACACATACAGTCATATTTTAACCTTCCTATGCCCTTTAATGCATGCATGATTTGGGTCCTTCTCTTTATGCAACTCAGACAACACCAACAGGTAGCCTTGTTGGTTGGGAGTCAATCTGATGTCAGGGTGCAAGCCCTAACTGCAGAACGAGGGTTTGACAGCTCCACGGGCTTTTCTGCACTGTTCTTTTCATCACGTGTGTGCCTGTGTTGCTTCAGGGTTCCCGCCCCTTTTCTGCACATGCTTTGCTCCCTCTAGTGGTCACTTCGATATTACATTGCTGTATCTCTGGCGTATTTCCCTCCACTTTAAATGTGCAGGGAAATACTGCGGAGATATAGCGATGTAATATCGAAGTGACCACTAGAGGGTGACCACTTGCAGAAAAGAAAAAAGACCATGAAGCAATACGGGCATATTAGTGATGCAAAGAAGAGTGTGGGAAAGCCCCAAGAGAAGTTCCAAGAACTCTCTCTAAATTTCTAGACGGGTTCCAATACGGACGGGAAAGTGCCCAGCATAGGGCAGGGATGTGCGTGTCTTCTTGTGGGATGTGAAGGTGGTATAAAGGACGGCCAGATGGTGGAATACAAAAATGGTTCTTTTCAAAAGGGACGCCCAAAGCTGTTGCTGAGATTGGGAACGGGTAGGAGAGGCACACAGCAGGCGAGCCTGGGGTTAGTGCAGAGATTAAAAGGAAAACTGTGCCATATGCAACCTCCTTCCCACCCCACCCCAGATCTCACCCCATTGCTGTCACGTTCATGCTGCTTCCCCCCCCCCCAACCACAAGAAGGGGTCTCAGCTATTAAGCCCAGTAGGTACCCACACCTGAACATAGAACTGGCAAAGATGAATGTGGTGCAGCCAGTGGCCATCTGGGATATTTAGTGGCTTGTTTGAAAAGTAAGGGGGAAAATGATAAAAGGGTACTGTACTATGGAGCAATTTGGTTTCTTGCGTTGGGCAGAACACATCCCAAAACAGCCCCATGGTTACAGTCTGGCTTCCGAACAGACGAGCCAGGCTACAGAATGACCCCAAAGTTAGCCTTAATGCTGGGTTCCTGAGGTGACTCTTGGTTTGGCAAAGGGAGTATGAAACGTTGGCTGCTCGGTTCACCGATTGGCAAATATAGCTAGTGGCCTGGACTTTGGCATCAAAACCCAGAGATCTGGCTATTTTGCGGCCAGAGATCGGAGTGCCCAAAGTTAATCTCTTTTGGTTACAAAGTCTTTGCGAGTCAAACTTTTCGCTAACTGGTTCGTAACCGAAACCCGGAACTTTGGGGTCTAATGCTGCGGGAAAAGCTCTTTGTGAGTCAAACTTTTCGCTAACTGGTTCGTAACCGAAACCTGGAACTTTGGGGTCTAATGCTGCGGGAAAAGCTCTTTGTGAGTCAAACTTTTCGCTAACTGGTTCGTAACTGAAACCCGGAACTTTGGGGGTCTAATGCTGCGGGAAAAGCTGCCCACGAAAGACGGGGAGTTTTTAGTTGGCAGGTTTGAATGCAGCTGGGGCCTGGGGCTTGTTTCCCCCACTTGCTGCTACACCCGTGCTCCTGTGCGCTCCTGACGAACGACCCCCATGATAGTCCCCGCCACATTATCTCCCAGACTTTGGGCAAAGACTTTCTTCTTCTTTTTGTTTTCTTCTTTACCTGGGCCAACTTCATCATCATGTGAGCAAAGACGTGGAGGAAGCCAATGACGGCGTCCCACAGCCTGCTGTGCGCTAAGCTCTGCTGGTTCCCTGTGCACGGACCCTGGAGAAGGAAAAGCAATGGGAGACAGATCCATCATAGTTACCTACAGTAGACCTACCACTGTGCTGCAAGATAGGGCAGGAGGGGACATGTAGTTGGTGGGAAGGGGCAGGGGGCAGAGGTCAAGAGGCTGAGAGTGAAGAAGCCAAGTGGGGCTGGAAATCAGGAAAAATATCGGCAGCATCTCTGTCCGTTTCTGAAACACACATTGCAGGTCTGTGCCGCCTCCATTTGCCTCGGGGCCATGCAGAGAGAGGAGAGGGTTTTAACCCTTCGCCCTCCACTTGATTTTGCTAATTTAATTTGGTCTCCCCGTTTTGTTATCGGTACTTTAGAGGTGTGTGGGGGGGGAATACACGTTTTTGAAGGACAAACCATTTTTCCTTTCAAATGCTAACAGTAGAAGGGGGACCGAGAGGGGGGCGGGGGAGAAGCTGGTTTCGTTTGGTGAAAACCAAGCGTAGGTCAAAAGGCTGAACCCCACAGCCTTGAGGCCAACTTGGGGGGCACACCAGCCTGCAATTTACATTTTATACATGCAGAGATGGCCCTAAAGTAGAAAGGGGGTCTGGAGACAGGGGACACAATAGACTCGGGAACAAGAAATGGAAGGGGAAGGCAGAGGGCTGAAAGAGCAAACCAAGTGGAAAAGGCCTGGGGAAATTTTTGGCTCAGGACCTTGGGACCAGGGGGATAGTGGGCTGGATGGAGATAAGGGGGCTATGAGAATAGAAGGAGACTCTTGGTTGCCGCCTGACTAGAGATGTAAAATTTCCTGAAATTTTGAAGCTCGGAAAAAAACCTGTTTTTTTTTTCCATTTCCCCCCTGGAAAAAAATGGAAATTTTCAGAAAAATTGAAAAAATGCTACATTAGCACTTCTCCCCCCCCCCCCGGGTTGCCAAATGTCTCTTACCTCCTTGGCAGGGGACCCCAGGCTATTTCCCGGTGCGCGCGTGCGCTTCTCGCGCGCCGCACCTACATCACCTGGATGTGACGTCGCATGCTGGGGGGCGGGGCCACAGCCATTTGAGGGGAAAACATAGTTTCCCCCTCAAATGGCTGTGGCCCCACCCCCAGCATGCCCGGCATCATCACGTCACATCTGGGTGACGTGCATGCGGCGTGCGCGCGCATTGAAAGTCATTCTGTTACTTTAGGAACATAATATGTGACTATGGACATTTTTACTTGGCATGAAATTATCAACACTAGCCTATTAAGAATATAGTGTATCCAAACAATCATTACAAACAGAATACCCACCCCCATACAAAAACAAAACTGAAACCTTTTTCTTTTCTTGTGACAATGGCACCTCCCAAAAGAAGAAATGCATCTTGTTCTTGCACTGGAGAGTTCAGTTTGTAACCTAGGACTTGCTTGTCCTCAGTGCACAGAAATTAGATAAATCTGATACCACACATATTTTTTTAGAAATGATTTGGAAAATATTTGAACACCTTGTCTTAAAATATTTTATTCATCACGCTAAAATAAAACGTTCCATAATCAATTTCTTCTCTTTTCTTTTTCCTCTCTCAATTTTTCGGGAAAAAACAAAAAAGGCTTCAGGAAAAAAACAGTTCCCCCCCCCCCCCAATTTTCCCGGTTTTTTTCCGGGCCTTCACATCTCTATGCCTGACTCTTGCCTGCCCGAGCCCACCTCCTTCCTCTCCCCCTACACGTTTCTCCACCATCATGCCCTCAACAGCAATGCTTGGATGGATCCTTCTAACCCTTCTGCCAGCCTCAGGCCTAACTCTGGGTGGATTTCCACCTAAATCAGGTATTCAGAGGAGGAGGAGGCTGAGATACAGCAGCATCATTCGGGCCGCAGGACCTCTTTCCACATGGGGAGGTTGGCGCTCCCTGGCCCTACCTGGATGTACTCGGTAAGGCTGTTGAAGACTTGCTTGGCCACCGCCATGGCTTTGGAGAAGTTGCGCTTGCCCTGCTCGTCAATGATGTCCTTGCCCGAGTAATACCAGTAGAAATCGCTGATAGACTCCTAGGAAAATGGGGAGGAGGAGGACGAAGGCGATGAGAGGTTAAAATGGTAGCCAGTCTTATCTGCCCCACTACCCACCCAGATTAGGGCCTGAGGAAGATCTCTCTCGGCCGTGCCAGAATACGACGACGGCAATCTTGTACGGAGAGTGAAGATCTATGGGCAGGTTTGGTCCCTCCCCCTTAGGAACTGTGCACTGTACAGGACTGGACTCTCTCTGGTGCAGGGTTTGACCCAAAGCCTAGAGAAGCAAGGCAGCTATGAGCTGTGCCACTGAGAAAACGGGAAAGGTAAAGGTAAAGGTTCCCTTGCACGAAAGCCAGTCTAGTCCGACTCTAGGGTTGCGGTGCTCATCTCCGTTTCAAAGCCGAAGAGCCGGCGCTGTCTGAAGATGTTTCCGTGGTCATGTGGCCGGCGTGACTAAATGCCGAGGCGCACGGAATGCTGTTTCCTTCCCACCAAAGTGGTACCTATTTATCTACTTGCAATTTCTTGCTTTCGAACGGCTAGGTTGGCAGGAGCTGGAACTAGAGACGGGAGCTCACTCCGTCATGGGGCACACTCGGGTCTCGAACTGCTGAACTACTGACCTTCCACAGCCTGCAGTTCAGCGTCTTAAGCACTTGAGCCACCGCAGCTCCTCATGTCTGAATACAAAGGCTTTAACAAGCTTGGGGGGGGGGGGCTCTTTCCCAGAAACCAGGATCCCAGCCCGTGGCTCAGTCTTGTAGGCAAAAAACTAATCCCCCATTTGCACGAATTCAGACAGTCACAGAATCACAGAGTTGGAAAGGGGCCATACAGGCCATCTAGTCCAATCTTCTGCTCAGCGCAGGATCAGCCCAACAAACTGGAGTTAAACTGGAGACTTCCTAAACCAGGAAGCCTTCGATTTTGCTGCAGTGCATAACGGGAAGGAAGAGAGAGGAAGGGAGGGCAAATTGCGGTTTATTTGCGATGTCTTAAGTCAGCCGTTGTAGATAAAACTACTCTCTGGCTGCTTTCGATGAGAAAAAAAAAATCTGGCAGGAACGCTCTTGAGCAGAAGCAGAAAAGTAATCACCAGAAGGAACTATTTTATTAAGGGAAGGAAGGAAGGAAGGAAGGAAGGAAGGAAGGAAGGAAGGAAGGAAGTCAAAGAGTCTATGAGCATGTGCAGAGTGTCTTTCCCTTGCAAAAAGAGCCAGGCTATATAAATAGGTATCGCTTCGGTGGGAAGGTAACAGCGTTCCATACGCCTCAGCGTTTAGTCATGCCGGCCACATGACCACGGAGAAGTCTTCAGACAGCGCTGGCTCTCTGGCTTGGAAACAGAGATGAGCACCGCCCCCTAGAGTCGGATTCGACTGGCTTTCGAGCAAGGGAAACCTTTACCTCTATATTAAAAAACAAACAGACTTTAAGGACACAGGATCGCAAAGAGTCGTGTGGATGGAATTGCGGCCAAGCCAGTAAAGGATGTTCCTGGCCATGAGGCAAGCCTCCCAGGAGGCACAGAGACACCTTTTGCCAAGCCTGCAGCGGATGCAAGCGCCCTCACCTGGAGCCGCAGGAGGTAATCGACGGTGCAGATGATAATGTTGATGGTGGTCGTGTTCCCCGTCTGCGTGCGCAGGTAGTTCTGGAAGTCTGCAGGAGGAGAAGGCAGAGGAGGTGAGGACGGGGGCGGATCTCCTTGGCCTCCCCCCTCCCTCCAGTTTATCATGTGCAATAACCCTGGGAGGTAGGTTAGAGGAAACTTTACTTTTATTATTACCTATCCCTTCAACCATAGGTTAGTAGGATTGTTACTAACCACAGTAGGATTATTAGAAGAATATCAGGGAGTAGTAGAATATCTCTCCAACGTTTCTGGCAGAAGCTCCGTTTAACAGGACACCTATTACTCTGCACAGCCGATGCGAAGCCCTGCTGAGCAAAAGATCTGCCCATTTTCTAAAAGTATCTGGAGGGCACTGGGGAAAGTGAACGGTGCCCTGTTGCACGACGGGCACGACGTTGGGGACCCCCATTATAGGCCTTTCAGAGGAATCTGGTTGGCTACGATGGGAAACAGGATGCTGGACAGGACGGTTCCTCGATCTGATCCAGCGCGTCTCTTCTTACGTTCTTATTAGCTGCCAACCGAGGGACAATCCCTTTCACTTCCGTTCCTCTCACACGTCCCCTCTCATAGAGCTAGGGGAACCCTGGTCTCCCCCACACATCTATCCATCCTCTACCCATACCCCTTCCTGGTCTACGCATCACTTCTTAACGATTTCCAGAGGTCATTGGGGGGGGGATCGCGGGGGATCGCAGTCCCCCCGGGTGAGGTACGGGGGGCGGGGCACATGACGAAGTCCCGCCCCCCGCTTCCGGCCGCCCCGCTTCCAGCCCTCATTCAGCCGGGAGGAGGCAGGAGAAGAGGGAGGGTAAGTTGCTTCCTCCC
>NW_015167635.1:134770-150248 GCF_001447785.1 Gekko japonicus
GGCCCCTCAGGGGGCTCGGCAGGGGAGCTGCAAGGCCGCCGGCGGCGGCCGGGACCGTTGGGGGCGGGGTGTGTGGCCTTATGACACACTTCCGGTGATGTCAGGGGGTGTGGCATATGCTAATGAGTTACGCTAATGAGCTCCCCTAGCTCTTTTCCTACGAAACGACCCCTGACGATTTCCAAATCCATCCCGGCAACGGCGTCTCTGCCCCTGTGGGACCTACCGTTGTTGTGCCCTTCGCAAAGGAGCTGCAGAAACCGAAAGAGGTCCTGTGTGAACAAATCGTCCGCCATCACCTTCTCTCCTAGAACGGGGAAGGGGGCAAAGGAAGAGACAGAACTGGCCAACGTTAGCAGGAGCCACGTGGGGGAACAGAAGAGAGGAGGGGGCAGGGGGCGGTGCGGAGGATGCGGTTAGTACAAATGGCGGGGGGGGGGATTCTCCAACGCTGGGTACAAGAAGGGGAAAGGGTTTTGGCAAAGGCAACCCACACTCCAAGAAAAGAAAAAAACACCCGCTCCTGGCACACCGATCAGGGTGCAATCCTGCAGACCTTACTCAGGGCTTAGCTCTCATTGACTCTGCTCAATAAAGAACGATCGAATCCCAAGATAAGGACAGCGGGAACTTGGCCGCTTGGCCTCAATGGAAGAAGAAGGAGAAGAGAGGAAGAGATTGGATTTATACCCCGCCCTTCACTCGGAGTCTCAGAGCGGCTGACAATCTCCTTTCCCTCCCCCTCCCCACAACAGACACCCTGTGAGGTAGGTGGGGCTGAGGGAGCTCTTCTGAGAACTGCCCTCGAGAGAACAGCTCTGAGAGAACTTGTGACTGACCCAAGGTCACACTGGCAGCTGCATGTGGAGGAGTGGAAAATCAACCCGGTTCTCCCAGATTAGTGTCCGGAGTAAAAAAATAAGCAAGAGCCAAGCTGAACATTAAAGCAGAATGAGGTGTGAAAATAAAGGAGTTAGGATTTAGGGCTATCTCATTTCAGGTTAGAAAGGTGACACTTAGAATCATAGAATCATAGCGTTCGAAGGGACCTCCAGGGTCATCTAGTCCAACCCCCTGCACAATGCAGGAAATTCACAGATACCTCCCCCCATGCCCCTTTAAACGAGCCCTCCCCCAAAACACCTCCCTGTAAGTGGAAAACTGGCACAGCAGGGGGGGAACCCTCTTCCTAGTAAGCTAATTCGCAACATTACTAGCAAGTTTTTATTTAAGTGTGAGAAAGAAGTATAGTACGTGTGCAACTGAAGTGGTACAGCCCAGACAGAGTCTAAGCACCTCTGTCTACCATCTCCTTCTGCGTAAATGTGCAGATTGGCTCTAAAGCTTGTGTAAGGTGGTCGAGGTTCACACCTCTGCCGGTTTCCAAACTGGACCGATAGGGAGTCAACGAAAGGAGGCCTGGAAAATAGGGTATGGCGGTCCTAAAGTTATCACCCGAGGAATGCGAGCGACTCTCACTGCGCTTTGGTGATGAAAGCACCAGAGGGAAATGTTGAGAGATCAAAGTGTGTCTTTGAAGCTCCCGCTGTAGCTGAAGGGGCAGTCCGCTTTCTGTGCTACATGTTAAACTGAAAAGTAGCCGTCGTCTTTTGCAGGACAAACGGCTGTGGTTGTGTGTGTTAAAGTGCCGTCAGGTCGCTTTTGACTTATGGTGGCCCTATGAATTAATGACCTCCGAGACATCCTATCAACAATTGCCTTGCTCAGGTCTTATTTATTTATTTATTAGATTTATACCCCGCCCTCCCCAGCGGGCTCAGGGCAGCTACAACAGAGGGCCTTGTAAACGGAGGGCCTTGGCTTCGTTTACTGAGTCCATCCATCTCATGTTGGGTCTTCCTCTGTTCCTGCTGCCTCCCACTTTCCCTAGCATTATTATCTTTTCCAGTGATTCTTGTCTTCTCATCATGTGAGCACAATAGACTCGGTTGTATCAGTTTAGCTTCTAGGGAGAGTCATGGCCAGCAAACAACAAGTGTACCTGACCATGGTCCCCAGTCCAACAAGGGTTAAGACACTTGAATAAGAAGTTCAAGAACCTAGGGCAGTGACGGCGAACCTTTTAGAGACCGAGTGCCCAAACTGCGACCCCAAACCCACTTATTTATCGCAAAGTGCCAACACGGCAATTTAACCTGAATACTTAGGTTTTACTTTTGAAAAAACAACTCATACATTAACTTAAGATGATCCAAACAAAGTAAGGAAAGCAATCCCAAATGCTTTCATTTACTTAAAATTATTTGGCCGAGAATTCGACACTTTAATGATGGTCTGGGCCTGGCTGGGGCGATGGCACGCGTGCCCACAGAGAGGGCTCTGAGTGCCACCTCTGGCACCCGTGCCATAGGTTCGCCACCACTGGCCTAGGGTGACTGGGTTTGTTGACCTCAAGCATTATTCTACCCATTTGAAATATCTCCCAAAGTTTGACATACCAGTCCTCTATAGTTGGTAGAGTTGGATTCTTCCATTTGAGTGCAATGAGCTATTTAGCTGCCAATAACAGCCGACTCAATATCCCAATATACTCCTCGTTCTGATCTTTCTCATGCAACGGGAAAAATGGCTACCTTATTTAGAATTCAGAATAGGAGATGAACTCTAAAAGTTACGTTATCAGTCAAAAATATTTTGGTGCTATGGTACTTCCATGAATTCCTAACAAGTTGATGAATTTGAAATTGAGAATATGATATTTACTACCTAAAATGTATTATCTCTAATAGCTAGATCATTAAATACGTTGTTGTTAAACATAATCCTTTACGACCTTTGGAGCTCATTGTTATTCGCCCTTTTCTCATTCTACTAATGCATTTGACATTGTTCTAACTATCCATTATTATGACGTTTGCCGGTTTATATTCCAAGCTAAAAGTTTAGCTCATTGAACCGTCTTTGTTAACAGAAGATGCACTTTGTTTGTTAATGTGAAAAATGTTTTCATTTGTCATTCGAAATTACTCAAGCGATATAACTCTATGAAATTTGAATTTCCAATGAGAAGTTTATTTTTAAAAAAGGATTATTTCCAGGGCAAAAGATGAAAGCATTCAGGTATTTATGGACCACTGGGATGTATGGGAGCTGATCCAAAATAAGGATTGCAGAATTGGCCCCAGCATTAGTAGGATCACGGACGACATGCATTTTGTTAGGGGATCCTGTGGCTCCTTGGTGCAAGGGGGCGGGGCTGTGTGCAAACTACTATAACTATGTGACAGGTTTCCAGCAAAGGTGCAGTGCTGACAGATACAGTCCCATGGAGGATCCCTGCATATCTAATGCTGGAACTGCAATATTTAGTGAAGGGATGACAGCGGAGGAGGATACACATTGGAGTTGGTGCATGGGAGGCTAGGTTTGATCAAACACCATTCATTTTAACGACTGACTTTTCCCTTCTTTTTTATATTGTGTATTGAGGCCAAATTAGAAAATGTTAATTCTGGACAAGACCTCTCCTGAAGTCCGTGGAGAGCTGGTCTCAGTAAAAGGCTAGTAAAGGGGGAGCAAAGGCTTGGCACGGTACAAAGATCATGTAAGGCTGGAATACACTCCAAGCAACGTGATCGGAGCGATGCAAAAACCAGCGACAGGGCCAGGAAATAAAAAGTTAAAAAAGAGTAAGAGTAAAGTTGGAGTAAGGTGAGAGTAAGATATTCAGGATTCCACCCTGTCTCGAAGAGTTAATAGAATTAGTTTGCAGAAAGCCATTGACCGGGTCACACCATTCGTTTCGTGGCATCGGTCATTAATGAAGATATGAATCCAGCAGAAAGGGGCCAAGAATGATGGGTTTGCAAGGACCCTTCCGTTCCTCCCGGTGGATTCATACTGGTCCTCCTGGCATTAATGACCAGCCCCTTTTCCGTGTTTCATGAAGCTGCCTCCTCTGCTTCGTGGATGAAACCAAATGATCACCGGCTATCTTCCCCCTCTTGATTGTCTTCCCTATATGTTGGGAGCATTGTAGCACTTGGAGGGTGGGGTTTATGGTGCAGGTGGGATGGGGGGAAGATGCTGCCCAAAGTCATCTGGGTCTGATTTGAATTAAGAAAGGCCCTAGAGCATTAAAAAAAGCAGTGACCTGGGGAGGAGGGCAACTAAACAGGAACAGCACAATGACTGCAAGGATATTAGGTACACAGCACTTTGTCCAAGAATTACTGTAGCAAAAGACTCCAGATTACTGAATGAGAGTGCTGCAATGTTATTACAAGGACAACATAGTTACTACAGGGATACTACAAGGACAACACCTTACATGTATTGGACTATTATTTATTTATTTATAATTTCAATTTATAGCCCTCCCTCCCCGCAATGCGGGCTCAGGGCGGCTCACAAATAGGCATACGCCAACACATAAAAACAGCTAAAACCAGAGGTCATTTCGGGGGGAACGCGGGGGAACGCAGTTCCCCTGGGTGAGGTGCAGGGGGCGGGACACACGATGAAGCCCCGCCCCCTGCTTCTGGCTGCCCCGCTTCCAGCCCTCATTCACCCAGGAGGAGGCAGGAGAAGAGGGAGGGTAAGTTGCTTCCTCCCCGCCTCTCCCCACCACTGCCTGCCTGGCGCCAGGGAGGGCCTTGGCGGGGCTTCCTCGCACTCCCGCAGGCCTTACAGGTCCACCGCCGGGCCCCTGATGTCAGGGGGTGTGGCATATGCTAATGAGTTATGCTAATGAGTTCCCCTAGCTCTTTTTCTACGAAATGACCCCTGGTTAAAACCATAAAAACCATTATTACAGAATTACAACATATTAAGTGCTCTAGAGGAGCTGTGGTGGCTCAAGTGGTTAAGACGCTGAACGGCAGGCTGTGGAAGGTCAGTCGTTCAGCCGTTCGAGACCCGAGTGTGCCGCATGACGGAGTGAGCTCCCATCTCAAGTTCCAGCTCCTGCCAACCTAGCAGTTCGAAAGCAAGAAACTGCAAGTAGATAAATAGGTACCACTTCGGTGGGAAGGGAACAGCGTTCCGTGCGCCTTGGTGTTTAGTCACGCTGGCCACATGACCACGGAAACGTCTTCGGACAGCGCTGGCTCTTCGGCTTTGAAACGGAGATGAGCACCGCAACCCTAGAGTCGGACTCGGCTGGCTTTCGAGCAAGGGAACCTTTACCTTTAAGTGCTCTAGAAGTTCCAAACGAAATCTATCACCAAGATGGCGTGTCTAAGATGGTACATCCAATCAGTGCTGTCAGTTCCACGTGGCACTGTCGTTCTCTCTTCCCAGGGCCAGTTAATAATGATGGTACGATAGTGGCGGCTCCTGCCCGAATCCTATTATTATCCTATTATGACTAGAGATTTGAAGGCCCGGAAAAAAACCGGGAAAATTCGGGGGGGCAACCGTTTTCCCCTGAAGCCTTTTTTGTTTTTTCCCGAAAAATTGGAAAAATAAAATAAAATAAAAAGAAATTGATTATGGAACGTTTTATTTTAACATGATGAATAAAATATTTTAGGACAAGGTGTTCAAATATTTTCCAGTTCATTTCTAAAAAATACGTATGGTATCAGATTGATCTAATTTCTGCGCACTGAGGACAAGCAAAGTCCTAGGTTACAAACTGAACTCTCCAATGCAAGAACAGGATGCATTTCTTCCTTTAGGAGGTGCTATTGTCACGAGAAAAGAAAAAGGTTTCGGTTTTGTTTTTGCATGTGGGTGGGTATTCTGTTTGTAATAATGGTTTGGATACACTATATTTTAATAGGCTAGTTGTGATCATTTCATGCCAAGTAGAAATGTCCATAGTCATATTTTATGTTCCTAAAGTAACAGAATGACTTTCAAACTGGAAAAGAAAAAAGAAGTGCTAATGTAGCATTTTTTTCAATTTTTCCGAAAATTTCCGTTTCCCCCCGGAAAAAAAAAAGGTTTTTTTTCTGAGCTTCAAAATTTCCGGAAATTTTACATCTCTAATTAAGACAGACCCTAGAGCATTAGGCAAGTGGAACAGAGCTGCTACAAGGATAGCTAAAGGAAGCTGCTACATTGTACTTACTTTGAGGATACTATAAAGCCAACATGTTTAGTGCAGCAAGACTGCAACAGTAAGAGAGAAACAGTACTTCCACAAGGAGGCCTCAAAAGATTTATAAGGACAAGACGGTTATTACAGGACTACGACATATACGACCTACACATCCTACAATGGCCTACAAGACAACATCTAAACAGAGTTACTCGAAGGACAACAGAATCCATATGGAGAGTATTAGAAAGGTATTCCTAAAATGCTACAATGTTAGGGTTAGATACACACAGAAGCAAGGTGTTTTACTAGTATGTTCTGCTAAAATCAAAAAAGTTCCTAACGAAGTAGCCACACTACTAATAAAGATCATAGATAATACACAAAGCAACTTGATGGTTATTCTAAAGCACCTTGAAGAATGACTGTAAAGACACTGTGTAAATCACTATGCAACTTGGTTACTACAGGTACTCAGTGCTTTTTTTCTGGAAAAAGAGGTGGCAGAACTCTCAAAAGGAAAATCAAGGAGAAACACATGGGATTCTTTGAAACAATATCATACACTTTTAAACATTTTTTGAGAATTTTGTTTCCACTAAGAGGTGCCGGAACTCTGTTCCACCGCGTTCCTCCAGAAAAAAAGTCCTGCAAGTACCAAATTCAGCTGTTAAAGATTCAGTGTAGCTATGACAAGCACGACTAGCTGTATAGACAATACTATCACCTTGACACCATTCAGAGAAGAATGCTCATACTCACTATGTACACACCACATTTCTTTAGACAGGGAAAATGTTACAAAAGGTGCAACACAGCTACTACATAAGCTACTACAATGATACTACACTGCTACTTTACAACGTGACCACGCAACACGACTAAAACAGCTACTACACTCAGGTACTACGATGATACTATGCTGCTATTACTGCATTGGCACACACCTCACAGAGGTACACCCGAAGCACCTTTTCAAGGTACGTGTATCAGGTGAGTACTAAGGACGCAACATTTTAGCAGCAAAATCGTGACAAAGATATATCACAACGTTACCGAAGAAGTCTTGGCGACAGCAAAACCACAATCACGCTTCACAGCCTAAAGTCGATACTACTCCACATAGATACCACACAAACAATACAGACTGAGGTCACACCTGTTAAGTAACCGAGCTTACTAGAAATGGAGAAAGGAGAGAAAGGAGAGGTTCGGAAATGGCAGATCTACGCTATAGCCCCGGGGTCCCCAACATGGGGCCTGGGGGCACCATGGAGCCTGCCAGCCCCTTTTCTGACACCCGCCAAGTGTTCTTAGAAAGTAGGCGGGGCCAGGGAGAGCTTTTGCCCAGCAAGGCTTCTGATTGGCTACTAGATAATTTGATTGGCTGTGCAGATTTTTTAGAATGTTGCTTTGGCAGCAGCTGCCCACCACAGTGCAAGGATCTGAAGTTGAGCAGTGGCAATCATTTCGTGGCTTGGCTCTGCTTCCCGCGGCAGCCATATTGCAGCAGCCATTTTGTCCCTGTGCTCACCACGTCATGTTGGAATTCCAGATGTGCCTGGAGGCTCAATAAAGTTGCCAGCTCCGGGTTGGGAAATACCTGAAGATTTTGGGGGTTCCACTTAAAGAGGGGGGCAGGGTTTGGGGCATAACGCCACAGAGTCCAACATCCAAAGCGGCCATTTTCTCCAGAGGAATTGACCCCTGACCCCTGGAGAGCAGCTGTAACAGCAGGAGACCTCCAGCCGCCACTTGGAGGATCATGTATGACTTAACATCACACAAGGCTCCAAACATTTCTCAAATATACAATAGTATTCAATACACGAAATACGAGAAATACAAAAGATAGGCTGGGGATTTAAAGCCGTATCTTCAAATGTCCATAAAGCGAGATCATGTTTTCCAGTCCACTGAAACTGTGAAAAGGGAACCCGCGAAGTCTTCCTTTTGGGAGTGTCAAATAGTAAACGTCAGATATTGCTTTAAATCTCCAGCCCAGCTATTGTATTTCATGTATTGAATGCTATTTGTATATTTGAGAAATATTTGGAGCCTAATGTGATGTTAAGTCATACATGATTTATATTTACTCATCTGCTTCCTTAAATCGTTGTTACCACCTGGAGGAGGGCAACTCTAAGGCTCAGAAAAAGTTGGGGACCAGTGTTCCCTCTAAGCTGAGTTAGTGTGAGCTATCTCAGAGTTTTTTTAGCCACCGGCTCACAGATTTTTGCTTTAGCTCAGGAAGGAGGACTCCAGAGCAAACTGATCCGTGCAGCGGCCAAATGGCTCGCTCACGACTTTAATGCCGGCAGATCACAAAGTAGAATTTTTGCTCACGAGACTCCACGGATTAGAGGGAACATTGTTGCGGACCCCTGTCTCAATTGCCTTTTGCAAATTGACTAAGGATGAATGGGCAATAGTTGCGAGGGACGGGGGGTAAAGTGTCCCGATAACATCGTCCTGGCCACGCCCAGCAAGCTGGCTTCCAGGGGCGACATCCCAGAGTGAAGGCGTTGGGAGTCGGATGTGATTTACAAGAGTGTCAGCACAGAGGCCACGGTTAAAGCACTGAGCAGGTGCAGAGTATGCAGTTAGTGGGCTCAGGAACAGCCTGGGGGGGGGGAGATCAGGCCCCAGGGGACGTTTTTGCAGCGGAACGGTTGCGCTAAATGCATGCGCCAAATGGTTCGCTAGCCCACCATCCCGCCCCGTACTGATCAGAACCCCCTCAAGACCAATGACGTCGGGGAGGTTGGGAGAAAAGAGATCAGCCCCGGCTAAATGTAGACTCACTCCTTTTAACAGCGCTGGCAGTGTCGGCTAGCCTGACAGAAAACCCCCCAGATATTAACTGGAAGGAGCAACTTACCACCCCCAGTGTTTACCTCGGTAGTCCACCATCTAGGTGGCGGGGGGAGGGGGGGGGATGAGAATCGTATTTATGCAGGGGTAATTTCCTGCGGGAGCGCACAGGAACGGAGCTCCGCCAGTAAGGAGCCCAGGTGGTGGGCACATGCAGCAAGCCCCGCCCCCTGCTCCCAGCAGCCCTCAGTAAGGCCACAAGGAGCAAGAAGCAACCGGGTAAGTTGCAGAGCCCCCCCACCTTCAGGTACAAGCTCTCCCTCCTCTGTGAGGGCAGATCTGCGTGTCCCCCCCCCATAGCTAGCAATCCAAAAAGAGTCCAGTGGCACCTTTAAGACCAAGTTTTATTCAGATACAAGCTCTCCCTCCTCTGCGAGGACAGATCTGCACTTTCACCACCACCCCCAAACAGTCCAGTGGCACTTTTAAGGCCAAGTTTTATTCAGGTACAAGCTCTCCCTCCTCTGCGAGGACAGATCTGCACTTTCACCCCCCTCCAATACCTAGCGATCCAAAACAGTCCAGTGGAGCCTGAGCGGTGGGTGTTGCCTTCTGACACACTTCCGGTGATGTCCGGGGGTGTGGCATATGCAAATAAGTTCTGCTAATGAGTTCTGCTAATGAGTTCCTGCACCTCTTTTTCTACGAAATGACCCCTGTATTTATGTGTTTTTTTTCTCCTGATGGTTTTAAACCAGAGAGCTTGTTTTGCTACCACAGTTCTAAGGAGAGGGTTCCAAAGACGAATGTTCTACCTGCGCCAGGACAAGATGAGGCCAGCTTGCCATTTCATAGTGATGCAGTACGGTCTCCAAGGAGTACACCAGCCCAATAACAATGTGCCAAGAGAAAGCAATACCACAGAAACAGCCACTGCTGTAGCACACAGCTCCTGAGATCCTCTATTGTAAAGGGTGGGCAGAAGGTAACCCCACAGCTTGTTCTCCGTGGCCCGCAAAGAGATTGCTGGTCGCTAGGATTCGGAAACAATTGGACTAGGTAGATTAGACAAATTCACGAAGGAAGATAGGTTCATCAATGTCTATTAACCAGGATAAAACAGAAGTCCCTTTCACAACTACCAACCTTAACAACTACATTTAACAACAACCTTAACAACTACCAACATTTATTCCGGTATGAGCTTTTGTTAATCAGAGCTCACATCTTCAGATACAATGGAAAGAAAGAAAATCATTTATCTCCTTTTTTTAAACAGAAAAATGGGGAGGGGGAAAGAGGGAGGAACTGCGCAGACAGAGTCCAAGTACAATTCTTTCTTCTCACTGTATCTCAGGATGTTCCTTGCCCCCACCATCCCCTGTGAAAAGGCACCAGAGAAGAGAAAGAGGACATAGTCCATTGAATCCTCTTTCCAAAGTGGGTCCCTGCTGTGCACAGGCACTCTGGGAGTGCAGACGGGGCAAGCAGGGCTATGTTTGGGCAGGAACACACAGGAACCGAGTTCCGGCTGGCTTCCGAGCCCGCCCCTCCCCTCCCCACCCCCACCGAAAAGCCCTGCTGTTGCAGTATTTGAGCGCATAGATTTTGCGTCAAAATTTGCTTCTCTTGCAATTCCAAATTCCGCCACTAGATGCCTCTGCTGTGCTTCCCCACTAACTGGTCACTGCAATGCCTTGCTTCTCAACGCCCGCGGACTGAGACCTCTGATTTGAGAAAAGACTGCGTTTGGGGTCCCGTTTAGCTGTGGGACGTTTGCCACATGCAGTCCTTTCCCCTCATTTTGAGGCTTCGTTTCAGTGTACGAAGCAGGTAGAAGAAGCAGGGGTGTGGCCTAATATGCTAATGAGTTTTTTGCTGTTGGGTGTGGCCTATTATGCTAATGAGTTCCTGCTGGGCTTTTTCTACAAAAAAAGCTCTGAGGGCAAGAATAAGTAGAAGAAGGTCTCTGCTGATGATCAAGACACCAGTGTTCCCTCCAGAGGTCATTTCGGGGGGGGGATCGCGGGGGATCACAGTTCCCCAGGTGAGGTACGGGGGGCGGGGCACATGACGAAGCTCCGCCCCCTGCTTCCGGCCGCCCCACTTCCGGCCCTGCAAGGCCGGCGGCGGCGGCCGGGACCATTGGGGGTGGGGTGTGTGGCCTTATGACACACTTCCGGTGATGTCAGGGGGTGTGGCATATGCTAATGAGTTATGCTAATGAGTTCCCCTAGCTCTTTTTCTACGAAACGACCCCTGGTTCCCTCTAAGCTGAGTTAGTGTGAGCTAGCTCACAGTTTTTTCGCCTCCAGCTCACATATTTTTGTCCTAGCTCAGGAAGGATGGGCTCCAGAGCAAGCTAATTTATGCAGTAGTCAAATTGCTCGCTCACAACTTTAATGCCAGTCGCTCACAAAGGAGAACTTTTGCTCACAGGACTCTGCAGCTTAGAGGGAACATTGCCACCACCCCCCAATCTTGCAGGAAAATATAGGAGGTGGGGTTCAAATAAGAGCTCCCCCCTCCTCCATGGATAGCACACGTGCACTTCAGAAGGGAGCATACGGATGCTGGCCATGACTAGGGACACAGGGGCAGGAGGAGAGAAGGGCTTTAGTCGTGTTGGAGAAGGAAAGTCAGTTAACACCCTGAGTAGCAAATCAGGTCCTCCAACTGTTGCCTGGGGACAAAAGGGGGCCGAGTCCTGCATGACCCTCCAACATGGCCAGAGAGGGAAGGGAACAAAATGAACATGTTTCCCCCCATGGGCACATACTTGTAAAATTAAATAACTACTACCAGGGCTATTTTTGGGCAGGAACGCACAGGAACGGAGTTCCGCCTGGCTTCAGAGTTGGCCACACCCACTACAGCCAAAACCTGCATACATGGCTACAGAGGGAAGCCCTGGAGAGTGACCCCCCACCCGCAACTCTGAGGTGGGGGGGCCACCCCCCGCACCTCTGAGGTGGGTGGGCAAGGGGGGGCCAGCCAGTTCCTCTGGAGGGCCAGCAACAGGGCAGAGAGGCCGAGGCTTTCCCCTGAGAAGAACCTCAGAAGAGCCCTGCTGGGTCAGACCAGCGAGGGTCCCTCTAGCCCAGCATCCCGTCTCACACAGTGACCAGCCAGTTCCTTTGGAGGGCCAGCAACAGGGCAGAGAGGCTTTGGCCTTCCCCTGATAAGAACGTCAGAAGAGCCTTGCTGGATCGAACAGTGGTCCATCTTGTCCAGCCTCCCGTCTCACACAGGGGCCAGCCAGTTCCTCTGGAGGGCCAACAACAGGGCAGAGAGGCCGAGGCCTTCTCCTGATAGGAACCTCAGAAGAGCCCTGCTGGGTCAGAGGGAAGCCCTAGAGAGTGACCCCCCTCCGCAACTCTGAGGTGGGCGGGCCAGGGGGCCCCTGGAAGGATCAGGGAGGCATTTAAATGTCTCCCTATGCCTTCCCCGGCCTGTCCAAGGCCAGCTTGCCTAGGCTCCCTGCAGCCGCGGGGCGCCCGAGCACGCCAAGGGAAGGCATGGGGTGTGGCCTAATATGCTAATCAGCGGCGCTGCCAAGGGTGTGACCTAATATGCTAATGAGTTCCTGCTGGGCTTTTTCTACAAAAAAAAGCCCTGACTACTACCCTTCTCCTCCTGCTGATCGATTTTCCTTGGTGCTGGGGCTCCAGGCATGAACCTTGCCTCCAGCGACAGATGGACGTACGCCCCAGATAATGGAAGAATTCCTATGTCGTTACATGAAAACAGGCTTATTCCTTTCAAATGCTAATGACGACACACTTCTAAGTAGCAAAACTGAGCGGAGGTTGATTAAATACCCTTTCCCTTCCTTGTGTGGCCCAAGGCAAATTGAGGCTGCATGAGCCCCTAGCTTGCATCTTATGAACGGAACAAGAGACATGTGTCTTCATTTCTGAGCTTCACCGATGAATGGGGGTTTTGAACCCAGGCCTCAGTACAATACTCTAACCGCGACACCCGCTGGCTCCAGAGTTACCCCTCCCCGCTACGTGCTCAACAGCAGCAGGACTCGGCAGAGTTTTGGTCAATCGGTCAATCCTCCAAAAGTCCTTCCTGACCCTAAATGTGCCAATCAAAGACCCTGAGCGGAGCCAACTGCATGCGTCAAGAGCCAAGAGAATTTTTATCAGACACCTCTCCAGAATCCTCCCCCTGCCATTCCTCAGTTTACTTCCCAATGGGTACCCAGGCAGACCTGTAGCTATGGTGGAGCTATTCAGGGCTCCGCCCCCTTTCTTAAAGGGACAAGTTTCCCCTAGAAAACCCTTTTTCTGACATTTCTCGCACCCACTCAGTACATGTTGGCTGTCGAAGATAACATCCTCGCTACAGGCCTGTTGCCAGGTCTGGGTTGGTGAATACCTGGAGATTAGGGGGGTGGAGCCTGCGGAGGGTGGGGCTTGGGGAGGGGAGGGACCTCAGCAGGGTACCAGGCCTCCAAAGCAGCCCTTTTCTCCAGGGGAGCCTGTAACAATTCCTTGTTTTATGAGAGTGTGTGTGCCTTTAAATGCTTGGTTTGAGTGCATGGTTAGTAGACTAGACTGATTGAGAGAGACAAATGTGCTGTGATTGGTGGATGACAGAGTGTGGGAGGGTTTTTTGAAGTGAATCTGTGTGGGTGTGTCAGTGTGTCAGTTATGAGAGACAGTTAGGAAAAGCAGTTGGAATTGTTCAGTTGGAGAGTTAAGCCAGTGAGTGTTCAGTTAGTTCTGAGTGAGTTCTTAAAGAGGGCAGTATATACGTCCTTAGCCTGTGTGGCTGACTATAGGAAAGAGTTAATGTTGGAACTGAGTGTCAAAGCAAACAAAAAGGAAAAAAGACTGTGTGTGCGATACATTTGATAGACATATTTCTCAAGTCCCTTTATCCAAGATAGTTACAGAATAACCAACCTCACATTTTCTTCTTACTTCCATAAATCATCTTTTGTTCAAGTTTATCCCCGAATTTAGCTCTATCTTTCCTCAGGACCACATAGAGCCCCGAAAAGCCCCGTCACCTTATCAGCTAAAAAAACAGAGAGAAGGTTTGGAAATCCTTAAATTCCTGGTGGCGGCGGAAACTACCCCGTTTACAAAAGCAAAGAGCACATTTAAAGGGAAAACCAGGCCTCCCTAATAAGAGGACGCCACAGAGTCGATCTTGATTGTCTGGAGATTGACTGTAATAGCGGGAGATCTCCGGGTGCTCCCTGGAGATCGGCCATCCTACCGACGGACGCACTCCTGCTAAGACCTACATCGGCGATCGTGACTTCAGAACTTAGCCTGACCGCGAAATCCCCGTCTCGCTGCCTCTTCTGAACCAGATATGCCTACCACCCTTTGCAAACGATCAGGACCCTACAGGAGCGTAGAGGACGCCATATTTTTAGATTCTTCTCCTTATATTCTAAAGCCAGGGGTTAGAGGGGGTCGGGGGGGTTCTGATCAGTTTTCAGTCTTAGACCCATCAGGTTAGAACGAGAAATTTTGTAAAAATAAAATAAAAAAATATATATACACAAAGCAAGAGACTGACCATTTTGAAAAAAAAACAAGAAACCGAAAACTTAAAAACGAAAGCGAAAGGGTTATTTACCATTTTCACGACTGATGACTGAGGGAGGGGCATCGGTGAGATCGGGGGGGGGGAGAGAAGGAGGGAGGGGGAGAGAGGAGGTGAGTGCGACACATCACAGCAAAAAAGGAGGAAAAGGAGACGATTAAATGAAAAAGAAAAAGAAGACACCCAGCGTGTATTAAATTAAAAAAACAAACGGCATTAATGTGGGACGGAGAAAGGGGACGAGATCCAGAAACCCGAGGGCAAAGGGAGCCAGGTGGGTTGGCGGGGTGAAGAATCCATTATTGGTTTCAGAAAACCTCAGATTAATCCAGGTCTCACTGGGAAAAAGCTGTGAACAGAAAGAGGAATACGCGGAACGCTGGGGAGGCGGGGGCAAGGGAGGGAAGCCCCCCCGGGGATGGGGGGCACGGCACCGTGGAAAGTCCTAGTCCCTGAGACCCACTAAATTCTAGGGATCCCGATCACAGCTGGCCAGCTCACTAAACCTCCCTCCTTGCCTAAGGGTGTGAGGAGCACCCAGGGGTCCGGGCTCCCAGTCCTGTCCCTAGTCCCGCTCTGAGTCGACAGACCGCTCTGTTTCCAGAAGCAGAGGGAGGAACAAGAGTGGCCCGTAGCTAGGGTGGGGCTATTTGGGGCTCCGCCCCCTTTCTTAAAGGGACAGGCCCCCTTTCCTAGAACAATCTGTGATCCTTCCATCTGTTTTGTGTAAGTCCTCAGTGGGGAGAAAAGCCTTGCAGCCAGACCCCGGGTGGTGGTGGTGGTGGTTTACTTTTGAATAAGTCATTTCAGTCTTGGAAGACAGACATCCGGCTATCCTGTGGCTTGGGGAGGGTTTAAATACGCCGAGGAAAAAGGGGGCCGCCGATTGCTCTAAGATCGTTCTGTACAGTCGTGTACGGACAGAAAAATAATGGCAAAAATGGCGGCCCCCACCAGAAAACAGTTTGCCCCACAGGCTACAAAATCCTGGCTACGGGCCTGGAACAAGGCGCACTGGAGCTGAACTCGGGTTCCCAAAATTTGCCGTGCCACCTTTGGTGTCTTCCAGTGGCATCTTAAAGGAAG
>NW_015167635.1:150314-166452 GCF_001447785.1 Gekko japonicus
AAGAGCGTGGCCAGGGTGGCAGAAGATGGGGGGGGGGACCGGGGCTACCTGGCTTGCCAGAGCGCCCCATGGGGCACGACGGCTGCCGTGAACGGGACGGGCCCAGCGCCATCTGAAAGGGATGCCGAGGGGCGGGAGGTGACTTACTTGTCCCGTCTTCCGTTACCATGCCCAGTCCTTCGGCTTTGTTTTGCCTCTCAAAGGCATTGAGGTCCAGCACGCTGTGGCAAGAGGAGAAACGGACAGAGTTAGCGGGGGTGGAAAATAGGGCATGGAGGCGGCAGAAGCTGGGGGTGGGGGGTGGGCACACGCTACGGATTCGGTCTTCCGCCTTTATCACTTCTCAGACTTGGAGAACGACCTTTCCGAAGGAGATTCTGGCACAACTTTGTTTTAAAGGAAACCTTCCTGCAGTACGCTAAGAAAGGATCGACCCAAAGAGTAAGAAAGGAACAAAAGTCCTCATCTGCTCCCGTTCATCTTCCCAGAAACCAGGGGTCATTTCCTGCGGGAGCATACAGGAGCGGAGCTCCGGCAGTAAAGAACCCAGGGGGCGGGCACATGCAACAAGCCCCACCCCCTGCTCCCAGCAGCCCTCAGTCAGAGCAAGAAGCAGCTAGGTAAGCTACAGAGCCCCCCTGGCCCCCCGGTCCAAAAAAATCCTGCCTCTATCACTTTTCAGACTTGGGGACCGACTGTTCTGAAGGAAATTCTGGCACAACTTTGTTTTAAAAGAAAACTTCCTGCAGCACGCTAAGAAAGGATCAACCCAAAGAGTAAGAAAGGAACAAAAGTCCTTATCTGCTGCCGTTCATCTTCCCAGAAACCAGGGATCATTTCCTGCGGGAGCGTACAGGAGCAAAGCTCCGGCAGTAAAGAACCCAGGGGGCGGGCACATGCAACAAGCCCCACCCCCTGCTCCCAGCAGCCCTCAGTCAGAGCAAGAAGCAGCTAGGTAAGCTACAGAGCCCCCCTGGCCCCCCGGTCCAAAAAAATCCAGTGGTACCTTTAAGACCAGGTTTTATTCAGGTACAAGCTCTCCCTCCTCTGCGGGGGCAGATCTGCACGTTCCCCTCCCCCATAGCTAGCAATCCAAAAGGGTCCAGTGGCACCTTCAAGACCAAGGTTTATTCAGGTACAAGCTCTCCCTCCTCTGCGAAGGCAGATCTGCATGTTCCCCTCCCCCATAGCTAGCAATCCAAAAGGGTCCAGTGGCACCTTTAAGACCAAGGTTTATTCAGGTACAAGCTCTCCCTCCTCTGCGAGGGCAGATCTGCACATTCCCCTCCCCCATAGCTAGCAATCCAAAAGGGTCCAGTGGCACCTTTGAGATGAAGGTTTATTCAGGTACAAGCTCTCCCTCCTCTGCAAGGGCAGATCTGCACATTCCCCTCCCCCATAGCTAGCAATCCAAAAGGGTCCAATGGCACCTTTAAGACCAAGGTTTAGTCAGGTATAAGCTCTCCCTCCTCTGCGAGGGCAGATCTGCAGGTTCCCCTCCCCAATAGCTAGCAATCCAAAAGGGTCCAGTGGCACCTTTAAGATCAAGGTTTATTCAGGTACAAGCTCTCCCTCCTCTGTGAGGACAGATCTGCATGTCTGCACGTTCCCCCCCTCCCCCAATAGCTAGCAATCCAAAACGGTCCAGTGGAGCCTGAGCGGTGTGTGTTGCCTTCTGACACACTTCCGGTGATGTCAGGGGGTGTGGCCTATGCAAATAAGATATGCTAATGAGTTATGCTAATGGGCCCCTGCCCCTCTTTTCCTACGAAATGACCCCTGCCAGAGACAGAATGAATTTTAGATGCCCATCAAGTCTTGGTGTTTCCCTGCACTCAGCACCCAACAGGCGCCAATGAAGCCGTCGGAGCACCTCCTCTATGAGGAAAGGCTGAAGAGAATCTGGGACTTTTCAGTTTAGAAGAGAAGGACCCTCACAGATGGAAGAGCCTGAGATGAGGAGGCCTGTCAGTTTACTTGCGCCCACCTCCCTCGCAGGAGGAAGAGACATCCCAACCGTTCCTCATCACCACTAATCCCAGGAGAGAGCAGTTGGAGGGGAGAGGGGAGAGGACGGAGGCGACGTACCTGCAAGTTTGCATGAGGGCCTGGACGCTCTGGAAGAACCCCACCTCCCGTTTCTCTTTCAGATAATCCAGCATTTTCTGAACAAAGGCGAGAAGGAGGAAGAGGAAGAGGAAGAGGAAGAGGAAGAGGAAGAAGAAGAAGAAGAAGAAGAAGAAGAAGAAGAAGAAGAAGAAGAAGAAGAAGAAGAAGAAGAGGAGGAGGAGGAGGAGGAGGAGGAGGAGACTGGATTTACACCCCGCCCTTCACTTGGAGTCTCAGAGCGGCTTACAATCTCCTTTCCCTCCCCCTCCCCACAACAGACACCCTGGGAGGTGGGTGGGGCCGAGGGAGCTCTTTCGAGGACTGCTCGTGAGAGAACAGCTCTGGGAGAGCTCGTGACTGGCCCAAGGTCACCCAGCTGGCTGCGTGTGGAGGAGGAGTGGGGAATCAAACCCGGTTCTCCCAGATTAGAGTCCGCGCTCCTAACCACCACCACACCAAACTGGCTCTGGAGTTCAAGAATGACATGGGATGGGCAAAGGGGAGCCTGAACTCGATCCTTTTGCCTTTTCCGCCCCTCGTTTCTCACAATTCCTTCATCTTCCTCGTCTGCCTGACACAAACCCGCCCCTTCACCTTCGCTCCTTCCCCTCCCAGACACACTTTTTGCCTCTTGGACCCCTCACATTTGGCTCGCCACACCATTTTCCGACTCCACCCACAGTTTCCATCTCCCCATTCTAGGTCTCCCACACAGCCTTTTGCCACAAATTTCCCAGCATGCACCACTCCTCCCTTTCAATGGCCCAGTTCTCTCCTTAAAATTCCTTGCCCAAAGAATTCTGTTTGCTTTGGCTCAGGGGGCTACTCAGTCCTTACTTCTCAGCTACTCAGGGCTTATTTCATACCGGCCTCTTTTCTTGCTCCCGAATAAACAACTGGTTGCACAGTACGGTTGACGGGTCCTTCCTGGCTGCCAGGAGGGGGCCCCCTAGGTGCAGTCGGGATGCCTTCGGTGATGACTTCACCCGGAAGTGACATCACCACACCACCAACGTTGGGGGCGAGGCTCTAAGTTTTGGGCAAAAGTCTATGGTTTCTTGCCCTCAAAACCATAGAGTTTGCCCAAATCCTAGAGCGTCCCCCCCATCAACTTCTGGGTGACGTCATCACGCCGGTGCTGGCGCCGCAGGAGGGGGCTTTTTGGGGGTGGTGCTTTCCCTGCTGGCCAGCTGGCTGCCAGCGGATTGGGCCCCCCAAAATCGGGACAAACCCCGCCACGACTGGGGGGGGGGATGGCACTGACAACCCCATTGTACAGTTATTAGCGAGACTGCGATTCACTGGCGGCTTGCTTATCCGCAGGCACTCTTTGGTTCACTACGACTAAAGGATAAGTAGCCCTGACCTGGATGGCCCAGGCTAACCTGAGCTGGTCAGATCTCAGAAGCTAAGCAGGGTCGGCCCTGGTTAGTGTTTGGATGGGAGACCGCGGAGGCAGGCGATGGCAAGGCCACCTCTGAACGTCTCTTGCCTTGAAAGCCCTACTGGGCTGCCGTAAGTTGTCTGTGACTCGATGGCGGTTTCCTGCACCACCTCCCCCCCCCAAAGGATAAGCCGCTCTCCAAGATGCTCGGCTCCCCCCATTCATACCTGCTGCACTTCCTCATTGCCGCCATTCAGGATGGAGATGCCCAGCTTCAGGGTGGAGGAGACCATGGCGCCCGGCTCCCCTGCCGACAGAGAAAGAGGAATCGAGAACTGGCTTCTTATGCCTCTGAGGCAAGCTAAAGGGCGTGAGGGAAAGACCTCTTTGCGGAGGTCCAGCCAGGGTCAAAGGAGAAGGGGGCCACCTGAAACCTATCCTCTAGGGGGGGCATTTTAACTTTCCCCCCAACCCTCGGTGATGCTGGAGCAGGAGCTCCCAAGCTTTTTGGGCCTGTGGGCACCTTTGGAATTCTAACACAAAACGGCTGCTTCAAAATGGCTGCCACGGGAGGCGGCGCCAGTCACAAAGATGGCCGCTACAGCCTACCTTCAGTCACACACCGAAGATCCTTGTGTTGTGTTGGCAGCGGCTGCCAAACCGCCATTTTTAAAAATCGGCAGAGCGGATCAAATCTCCAACAGCCAATCAGAAGCCTTCGTAGGCAGAATCCCCATCAGGCCCCACTCACTTCCCAGTACCACTTGGCGGGGACCAGTAAAAATGTCGGCAGGTGCCATGGCGCCCACGGGCCCCACGTTGGGGACCCCTGTGCTACAGCGTAAACATTTCGTTTTGATTCCAAAACACCAATGCAAGAGCCTTAGAACTTGAAAAACCCCCACCACATTACACTCCTGGACCAATGCAAGAGCCTTAGAACTTGAAAAAAACCCCACATTTTTACACTCCTGGGGAGAGCTGGACGCTTTCTGTGCGTTTGTGAGTTTGCCAACCTTGTTTTTTTTTAATTTGACAATTTGTATTTAGTACAACCAACAAATACACAAGCATGAAACATATTGCAAAGTAATAACGTAACAGACAACAAAGACTGTTGGAACAGAAAGTAAATAAGCAATACCAAACATCAGATCTTGCAACTTATAAACATCCTTAATATGGCATTTTCAGTTAAGTACTTCAGTTTTTTGGACCACTCCCATCTGCACCAAGTAGTTCAATACCACAGGCCACACTTCTATAAAACTTGAGGAAGGAGGATTATTTTCAAATTTCATATTATACGTAATTCTTTCCATTATATACATCTCCCATAACTTACATTGCCATATATGAAGCGTAGGTGCATTTGGTTGTTTCCAATTATCCACTACAGATGTTTTGGCAGCTATTAGAAAAGGGGTGTCAAACATGCGGCCCGGAGGCCGGATCAGGCCCCCGGAGGGCTTCCATCAGGCCCACAGTGGAACTGGCCATCTCCTGCTTCCAGTTCTGCTGCTGCTGCATCACAGCTTGCTTCACCAGACTCTCTTAATCGCTCAGCCATTTAACCTGGGTCCTAGACTCAGAACTCTGAGCATGAGATTCCTGTGGTGAATGTCAATAAATCAAAAGCAGGCTTGCAGCTTACAGAGCTAATGTTTTGAGCGTGCTTTTATTTTAAGTAAAAAACCCAACTTTGTGTTTGTGTCCTTTGTAAAGTTTATATCTCCGCTACCTGGCGTTACGTTTTATGACACGCGTGGCCCGGCCCGACAAGGTCTCATTTATGTCCAATCTGGCCCTTATAACAAATGAGTTTGACACTCCTGTATTAGAAGGTATGAGAGTCACTCTTATATTTGGGACTCTGCTATCCTTCCAATTATTAAGAAACAATATCTCCGGTGTCAATGGGACAACGTCACCCGTTACAGGGAATATTTGGTCCAAAATCGTCCTCCAGAATTGTCTGGTTCTCTCACACTGCCACCAACAATGTGCATACGACCCCACCTTTCCACACCCTTTCCAGCAGAGAGGTGAGCATGTCGTAAAAACTCGTGGCAACTGCTGTGGTGCTTGATACCAACGGGACAAAATCTTAAACTTTGAGTACCTTGGCTTTAAAAACAACAACATTTGTTTAAGAAAACAAGGCTCATGCCTGGACTTGAGATAAAGTTATCTTGCCTTCATTTCAATCCTCCAGAGGCTGTCCCGTGCAACAGACACATGCCCCATCTGGGGATGAAGAAGCAGGGCTTCTTTCGTAGAAAAAGCCCAGCAGGAACTCATTAGCATATTAGGCCACACCCCTGTGTTACCAGAAGTGTGCTCATCCAACCACACCCACCTTTTGCTTCTTATTTTTTTTTGCTTCTTATTCTGTTTACCTTGTTTGTTGTCCAAACCCAGGGCTTTTTTTTGGAGCAGGAACTCCTTTGCATGTTAGGCCACACACCCCGGATGTAGCCAATCCTAATGAGTTCCTGCTGTTGGGTGTGGCTGATTATGCCAATGAGTTTCTGCTGGGTGTGGCCAACTCGGGAGCCAGCCGGAACTCCGTTCCTGTGCGTTCCGGCCCAAAAATAGCCCTGTGAAGAAGAGCCCCACAAAACTCTACTCGGTGCAGAGAGACCCATCACCTGCTGCAGTTCAGGGGGAAAAGAACGCAGTCGCCTCTCTCACCTTTGCAGGCGCTAATCATCTGCAGGACCATCTCGGCCGCCCCCCGGTTGTGTAGGCGGGCCTGCTGATACAGAAGTCTCTGCTTCTCCATCTCCTTCTCCTGCGGGGAGGCAAGAGTGCAAGAGGTTTAGGACCGAAGGTGTGGCGTTAGTGTCATGCTCAACCGTCCACGCTCCAATGCAGCCATTTTTCTCCAGGAGGACTGATCAGTCTCTGCTTCTCCATCTCCTTCTCCTGCAGGGAGGCAAGAGTGCGAGAGGTTTAGGGCCGAAGGTGTGGAGTTCGTGTCATGTTCAACAGTCCATGCTCCAAAGCAGCCATTTTTCTCCAGGAGGACTGATCTCCGTCACCTGGAGAACGGTTTTACTTATGGGAGACCTCCGGCCACCACCTGGAGATTGATGGAAGTCCAAACAAAACTTCCATGACAAAAATAACGAAGAGTCAATAAAGATACATATGCGAAATTGTTCATTATGATAATTATAGGTAAAAAGGTAAAGGTTCCCTTGCTCGAAAGCCAGTCGAGTCCGACTCTAGGGTTGCGGTGCTCATCTCCGTTTCCAAGCTGAAGAGCCGGCGCTGTCCGAAGACGTTTCTGTGGTCATGTGGCCGGCATGACTAAACACCAAGGTGTACGGAATGCTGTTCCCTTCCCACCGAAAGTGGTACCTATTTATCTACTTGCAATTTCTTGCTTTCGAACTGCTAGGTTGGCAGGAGCTGGAACTAGAGACGGGAGCTCACTCCGTCATGTGGCACCCGGATCTCGAACGTTTCTGTGGTCATGTGGCCGGCATGACTAAACACCAAGGTGCACGGAACGCTGTTCCCTTCCCACCGAAAGTGGTACCTATTTATCTACTTGCAATTTCTTGCTTTCGAACTGCTAGGTTGGCAGGAGCTGGAACTAGAGACGGGAGCTCACTCTGTCATGCGGCACCCGGGTCTCGAACTGCTGAACTACCGACCTTCCACAGCCTGCAGTTCATCGTCTTAACCACTTAACCGTGGAAAACGCTCTCCTTCTATCGCTCACACGCAACGAATTTTGCGCAGTAAAAACATCCGTTTCGCAAGGATTGCTTTATCTGTAAATGGTAAAGGGAAAGGTCTCCCTTGCTCGGAAGTCAGTCGAACCCGACTCTAGGGTTGCGGTGCTCATCTCCGTTTCCAAGCCAAAGAGCCAGCACTGTCTGAAGACGTCTCCGTGGCCATGTGGCCGGCATGACCAGACACCAAGGTGCACAGAACGCTGTTATGTTCCCACCACAGCGGTGCCTGCTTATCTACTTGCAGTTTCTTGCTTTCGAACTGCTAGGTTAGCAGGAGCTGGGGCCAGAGACGGGAGATCAGTCCATCACGCGGTACTCGGGTCTCGAACTGCCGAACTACCTGCACTTCAGCATCTTAACCTCAGAACCCAAGGTCTTCACAATCTGATATCAGACAGTCAACATGGGATGTTTATTTCAAGAGCTGATAAGTGGGAATTGATAAGAATTGCAATTACTAAGTGCTCAGATAAAGCAATCCTTGTGAAACGGATATTTTTATTGCGTAAAATTCGTTGCGTGGGAGCGATAAAAGGAGAGAGTTTCCCACAGAATTATAATTATTATCATAGTAAACAATTTCACATATATATCTTTATTGACACTTCGTTATTTTCATCACGGATGTTTTGTTTGGACTTCCATCTCCTCCTGTGATCTCTCACTTTCGGCTTCGACCACCTGGAGGTTGGTAACCCCAGGCACCTAGTGTCCGGGAGATCAGGCACTGGCTCCCTGCGCTAACGGGGGCTGCTGTTGTTGCCATGAAGCCCTTTCAGATGGCACTATTAAAGACTCTTTTTTAAAAAACTGATGTACCTGTGGTCGTGTTTTTATTTTGCTCTTAAATTGCATAGTGTCACGACTGCTGCTGAATGAGCATTGGGCCCCGGCAGAAGACCGAAGTACTGCTGGGGATGAGCATTGGGCCCCGGCAGAAGACCGAAGTACTGCTGGGGATGAGCATTTGGCCCCGGCAGAAGACCGAAGTACTGCTGGGGATGAGCATCGGGCCCCGGCAGAAGACCGAAGTACTGCTGGGGATGAGCTCCCGGCTCCTGAAAACCCCGCACCTGATAGGACTGAAGCCACAGAAACTGCTCCAGCAACAGCTGAAGCAGAATCACGCCGGAGCAACACGCCCCCTGACTCACCGCCACCAGTATCCCATTTGCGGGAACGCCGATGGGACATGGCATCCCGGCGGCGGGATGTGCGCATGCACGGTAGGCGCTCTTTTAGCCCTGAGTACTAGCGGGAGCCGGGACACAATCAGGGCGTGCTAATTGCCGACAGCCTGACGGGCTATTTAGCTCTCACACTCACGCCGACTAGTTGTGCTAGCAACCAGTCATTCTGGACGAAGCTCCGCACCTCACCACCCGTGTTCCTGTTCCTCATCTTGACTTCTTGGCTCCTGACCTCGGCTCGTACGACTATGCTCCTGACCTGTACCTTGGACCTCTGACTTCTTTGGACTCTGGCTTTGACGACTACTCTAATGGTTGGTGATTTGGACTTGGTCTCTCGATGTTTATACTTGCCCGGTTTTGACTTTGGACTGCCTTTGGACTCGTACGACTATGCTCCTGACCTGTACCTTGGACCTCTGACTTCCTGGCTTCTGACTTCTCTGGACTCTGGCTTTGACGACTACTCTAATGGTTGGTGATTTGGACTTGGTCTCTCGGTGTTTATACTTGCCCGGTTTTGACTTTGGACTGCCTTTGGACTATCATGCTCCTGCCTGACCGGGTACCGTGTTCGTGACAGATATTCTGTATCAACAATTTATGCCAATAAAGGCTAACTTGAATCTAAACTTGAATCAACTATCACTGCCTTGCTGGGCCATGAAGAGTGTGCGCTAGGGCGGTAGACAGAGCTGTGGTCCTAAGTGAAATGTCCCAATGCTGGACTATGGACTGTACACTGCGGCAAAGGGGAGCCCTTGCACCGGAGAAGGATGCCAAGTCAGCTCTGGACCCAGGACTACCGAAGCCTTCTGCCCCTGCACAAGGACTGTGGTGCAGACCCACAGCCCTGGCCTCCATGAGCACAAAGGCAGGGGCAGGCCAGAGAGAGAAGCCATGTTCGGAGAGGGGGCAAATGTTCCCACCCCGAAGCCATGAAGGAATCTCCTCTCCATCGCGCAGCACATTCCTCTCCCCCTCCCGAGTCATTCTCAAAGACTAGTCGCCCAGCTAGAAACAAAAGAAGTGATTTAGCCTTCCTGCCGCCGATCCAGACAATGCCTCGGACAAGCATCGGATCGTTAAAGTGAAGCAGCGAACCATCGCCCGCCTTCCCGCTTCCCTTGTCTCACACATTCCCCAAGGGGTGTCGCTCCCTGCCGTCCATCACCCCTAAATCGTCCAACGGCCGTTTCCTTTGTCTTACCCATCCTGAGGTATTATTCTTTTTGTCTGCATTTCCTGGGAACCTGTGGTCACCTGGCTATTGCTTCTGGTCACAATTTGGCTACTTAAGGTGAGTTCTCTCTCTCTCTCCTGTGCCCCTACCCACCTTTCTGGTTCCATCCCTGATCGGTTTGGAACTACTCCACGTGTGTCGCTGGCCGACTCATGATCCATTCCCTTTTTCATTTTGTTCCACTTTCGCTGCAAGGTCTACTCATTTTGCCGGACAGGTAACGTTATCACCCACCAACAATAATACCTGCTAATGCAAAAGTCGCTGTCTTTTCCTGCCCAGTTTCCTAGTTCTGTATTGTGTGTGCGTGAGCTTGCTTGGTAATTATTATTACATGCTTGAGAATTATTAAGTAACAAAGACCAATTATTTCAGCCAACCTGGTCTCCTCGTCTATTCACGGGCTCTGGGAATTCCGACTTTGGTATACAAAGCTTATGTTCCTGTGCTATGTGTCAACTGCCCTTTTTATCTCATAATTCCCCCAAGCTTATTAACAATTTCTTGCCCATTGTATTCCCAGCCTAGGTCAAATTTTTTATCTGGTATTTTACCAGTTTTAAGCTTTTACTCAGTCCCAGAGAAGATTATATTTTTGTTAGCCGATGTCAATGCTGATGTATCCAATAGAATGGCTCTATTCGCCTTGGCTGCAAGGAAAATACGGGCCAACGCTGTTCCTAGCTACTACTGATTTTAGTGGGTATGTTCTGAATTAATTAATTGTTTATAACTTCGGTTTTATGGATTTATAATGTTTTAGACTGTATCTTATTTTATACAATTTTCTATGTTTTATTGTATTCTCCTCTGTTCATGGTTTGTAATGGCCTATGGCTAAATGTAATAAAACCCTTCTTTTTCTTCTATTAACAATTTAAGGCAATTTGGCTAACACCGGTCAGGAGAGGGCATCGCAAACAGTTCCCACAGAGGCATTCAAACCACAGCCTAGGGAAGCCAGGAGACAACGTGGTGTTTGAGGGAAAATAAACAATCTTCTGCACCTTATGGCTGAGAAACAAGACGAGCAGCAATGGAACCATTTTGTCTAAGAAGGGAAGGGTTGGCTCTCCCTCCATCTGTCGGGGATTCTCTAGCTTTGAATTTCCTACATTGAGCAGGGGGGTTGGACTCCTCCTCCCAACCCGAAGAACCTCCCAACCCGAAGGATCTAGGGAAACACATGGGCCAATGCCTGCAGAAATTTCAGAAACCGGTTTGGGAAGGGCTGAGTGCAGAGAGATTACTTACCTCAAAGGAAGCTTCCGTTTCTTCCTCTTCTTCGCCTTCTTCTTCACCCTCGCCCTCATCTATGTGGCAACTCTGAGGACAGGGGAGGGGGAGAAAGACAAACCCGGGTGGGCAGCAGCTCAAGAACACATGCTGCCAACACATACCCCTTACAGGCTCCCTCTCAGCATCTGACTGGTTCTTTGCTGTGAACATGACGGTGTCGTTTAGCACAGGTGTCCCCAACAGTTTTGAGCCTGTGGGCACCTTTGGAATTCTGATACAATGTGGGGGGCACAACCACAAAATGGCCGCCACAGAGGGCGGAGCGAGCCCACCACAAAATGGCTGCCCGCAGCTTCTCTTCAGTCGTACAGCGAAGATCCCGGTGCAGTGCTGGCCCACCACAAAATGGCTGCCCGCGGCTTCCCTACAGTCACACAGCGAAGATCCCTGTGTGGTGTAGGCCACCAGAAGCCTAGCTGCGCAAAAGCCGCATCTTGCCCCGCCCAAAAAGCACTTGGCAGACACCAGTAAATGTGCCAACGGGCGCCATTCTGAGGACCCCCTGGCTTAGCTCATAATTCAGAAAAATGAGCTGTGGGTAACTCCAAAACTTAAGATCCCTGTAGCATCAAAAACGTTTCCTACTGACCCATATTGCCTCACTGTGGGATTGGTAAGAATGGTCTGGGAGAAACCAAACACAGACATTTGAGACATTCTCCTACAAGGAGGACTTTTCCTTATACAGAGATGTTACAGACCAGTCACAGAACCACTGATTTTACTCAGTTGTTACCTCAGGAGAGTCAGAGGGGGGGTAGCCCATTTGAGTGTTGGATAATGAAGATCTATCCCTCTACCAGGGGTCATTTCCTGCAGGAGCGCACAGGAGTGGAGCTCCGGCAGTAAAGAGCCCAAGGGGGCCGGCACATGCAACAAGCTCCGCCCCCTGCTCCCAGCAGCCCTCAGTCAGAGCAAGAAGCAGCCAGGTAAGCTGCAGAGCTCCCCCCCGCGGCCCCCCGGTCCAAAACAGTCCAGTGGCACCTTTAAGACCAGGTTTTATTCAGGTACAAGCTCTCCCTCCTCTGCGAGGACAGATCTGCACGTTCCCCCCCCCAATAGGTAGCAATCCAAAACAGTCCAGTGGCGCCTGAGCGGTGGGTGCTGCCTTCTGACACACTTCCGGTGATGTCAGAGGGCGTGGGATATGCAAATAAGTTATGCCAATGAGTTATGCTAATGAGCCCTTGCATCTCTTTTTCTATGAAATGACCCCTGGGAAGATCTACCCCCCTACAAAATGCAAATTGCTGGTTCACGCAACCTCACTCTGCCTCGGGCCATGCAGGAGAAGAAAGAGGATTAACCCTTCAGCCTCCGCTCAGTTTCGATAATCAAGCCTAGTTCCCCCAGTCTCCAATTCGGTGTTTTTATGGATAAATGACAACTGCTTTAAAAACACGCCGACAAGAAATGCTGACAAAGTGTGCCTGCACACGAAAACTCACATCTTGAATAAAAATCTGTTGGTCTTAAAAGGTGCCACCGGACTCTGACTTTGTCGTATTGCCTCAGACCAACATGGCTGCTCACCTTGATCCATCCTTATGGAAGAAATGCTAACAATTAGCGAAACCATGGAGGTTGAAGGGTTAAACTCCCTTTCCCTTGCCTAGCTGACCCCGAGGCAAACTGAGGCTTTATGAGCCTGCAGTCTGCATTTTATAGATGCACATCTGTTTTTCCTTCCAGCATTATGCTTAGAGAAGAAGGAGAAGAAGAAGAAGAAGAAGAAGAAGAAGAAGAAGAAGAAGAAGAAGAAGAAGAAGAAGAAGAAGAAGAAGAAGAAGAAGAAGAAGAAAAAAAAAAACATTCAAGTTGTGAGCGAGCAATTTGGCTGCTGCATAAATTAGTCTGCTCTGGAGCCCTCCTTCCTGAGCTAAGGCAAAAATGTGTGAGCTGGAGGCTAAAAAACTGTGAGCTAGCTCACACTAACTCAGCTTAGAGGGAACACTGGTGCAGAGTGTTGGTCAGACTAGGATCTGGGAGACTCAGGTTCAAAGTCACACTCTGCCGTGGCAGCTCACTGGGTGACCTTGGGCCAGTCCTTACTCTTTGCTTAACCTACCTCACAGGGTTGTTTTGAGGAGAACAATGGAGGAGAAGAGAACAATGTAAGCTGCTTCGGGTTCCCACTGGGGAGAACAGTGAGGTATAAATAATGTAAATGAACTAATAAATATTTATTAGAAGTAGAAGAGATTGGATTTATATTCCATCCTTCACTACTCAAAGGTGTCTCATAGCGGCTCTCAATCTCCTTTCCCTTCCCCTCCCCACAACAGGCACCCTGTGAGGTAGGTAGGGCTGAGAAAGCTCTGACAGAAACGGCTCTTTTTCAAGAACAGCTCTGACAGAGGCTTGCCCAAGGTCATCCAGCAGGTGCAAGTGGAGGAGTGGGGAATCAAACCCGGTTCTCCCAGATGAGAGTCCGCGCACTTAATTACTACACCAAACTGACTCTCTTACTGGGTGACAGGGGGCCAGTCACTATTTACCCCAGCCTACCTCACAGGTCTACCGCATGGATAAAACATGGAGAAGAGAACCCCCCCCCCACTGAGGTCCTCAGAGGACGTTTAAGATGTGACATTTGGACAGATCTTTCTTCTCAGGTGCCTGCAGTCAAATCCCACTCCTCACAATAAGTGGAGAGACATTCAGCTCCTCTGCCTCCTTTCGTGGATTGCTCATTTCACTTGAAATAATAGTTGCTTATTCATTTGTTTCAGTCTTTGTGCCAATTAACCCTTGTTGACTGACAGGTATAATTAGAAAGGAAATCAAACCAAAACAACTGGAAGGGAATTGGGACAGGGTGCAGTCAATCCCTCATGTACCTTTGCCATGATGTCCGCATAGGCCATATACAGGAAGTCTATATCCAGTTTGCTGAAAGAAAGCATAAGAACAAAATAAGAGCTCCATTGGATCAGACCAGTGAGGGTCCCTCTAGTCCAGCATCCTGTCTCACACTGTGGCCAACCAGTTCCTCTGGAGGGCCAACAACAGGGCAGAGAGGCCGAGGCCTTCATTAGAACATCAGAAGAGCCCTGCTGGATCAGACCAGTGGTCCATTGAGTCCAGCATCCTGTCTCACACAGCGGCCAACCAGTTCCTCTAGAGGACCAACAGCAGGGCAGAGAGGCCGAGGCCTTCATGAGAACATCAGAAGAGCCCTGCTGGATCAGACCAGTGGTCCACTGAGTTCAGCATCCCATTTCATACAGTGGCCAACCAGGGCAGAGAGGCTGAGGCCTTCTCCTGATGTTGCCTCCTGGCTCTAGGATTCATAGGATTAGGGCCTCTGAATGTGGAGATTCCCACCAGTGACCATGATCCATAGCCACTGATAGACCTCTCTGCCATGAAGCTATCTAATCTCCTTTTAAAGCTGTGTCCATCACTACATCCTCTGGCCGCAAATCCCACATTTTAATCAGTCTCAGGAGCTCAAATGAGAAATATCACTACGGAGTCCCTTGCAGAGCTCCCTTGTGTCTCGACAGAGCTTGCGCGCGAGAACACCCTGGTGTTTTTAAATGGGCTTTTGTATTTTATGCTTTGAATGGGCTGTTTTGCCTGTGATTATTAAGCCGCCTTCGACCCGAGTGCGGAGAAAAGCAGCGTGGAACCTTCAACCCGCCCCCGCCCCCCAGCGCCGTTTGCTTTTCATCAACTCCATAAGGCAAATTTGGACAACCTTTTTCGTAACCTGTTCCCGTTCAGAAATTTGAGCACCTACGTGCCAAAGTACGTGGGCGAATCAAAAAGCAATTCCCAAACGATTAGCTGTTACATAAAAATTCGATCCCCAGGTTTAGGTGGCAAATACAAGCTCCTGATTTTATGAGCGGAAAGAATAAATTTCGCGCTGCAGAGAGTGTGACTCCCTTATTATGATCGGAAAGAGAAGTAAAATATAAAAATCACGAGAGCAGACAGGAAACTTGGCAACAAGAGGTATTATAAAGAAAGCCATTTGAGAAGAGGAGGAGAAGAAGAGATTGGATTTATACCCGGCCCTTCATTACTTGAAGGAGTCTCAGAGTGGCTCATAAACTCCTTTCCCTTCCCCTCCCCACAACAGACACCCTGTGAGGCAGGTGGGGCTGAGAGAGCTCTTTTGAGACCTGCTCGTACGAGAACAGCTCTGAGAGAACTTGTGACTGACCCAAGGTCACACCAGCAGCTGTATGTGGAGGAGGGGGAATCAAACCCAGTTCTCCCAGATCAGAGTCCACGCTCTTAACCACTACGCCAAACTGGCTCTCTGAGTGGAATATAAACCACAACTAAAGAAGCAATGAGTTAGACATTCGATGTCTGCTCTTCTGTATGGACAAGAGAGAGATTCCAGCACAACGGCCCACAGTTTCTGCCAAAGCTAGTGAACACAAATGAACATGTGAAGCTGCCTTATACTGAATCAGACCCTTGGTCCATCAAAATCAGTACTGTCTAAGACAGGCAGCGCCTCTTCAGGGTCTCAGGTGGAGGTCTTTCACATCACCTCCTACCTGACTGGAGATGCTGGGGATGGAACCTGGGACCTTCTGCATGCCAAGCAGACACACTATCACTGAGCCACAGCCCGACTTCATGGCTCTCCAGGGTCTCAGGCAGAGGTCTTTCACATCACCTGCTGCCTGGTACTTTTAACTGGCGATCCTGGGGACTGAACCTGGGACCTTCTGCATGCCAAGCAGACACACTACCACTGAGCCACAGCCCGACTTCATGGCTCTCCAGGGTCTCAGGCAGAGGTCTTTCACATCACCTGCTGCCTGGTCCTTTTAACGGGCGATCCTGGGGATTGAACCTGGGACCTTCTGCATGCCAAGCAGACACACTACCACTGAGCCACAGCCCGACTTCATGGCTCTCCAGGGTCTCAGGCAGAGGTCTTTCACATCACCTGCTGCCTGGTACTTTTAACTGGCGATCCTGGGGATTGAACCTGGGACCTTCTGCATGCCAAGCAGACACACTACCACTGAGCCACAGCCCGACTTCATGGCTCTCCAGGGTCTCAGGCAGAGGTCTTTCAGATCACCTGCTGCCTGGTCCTTTTAACTGGCGATCCTGGGGATTGAGCCTGGGACCTTCTGCCTACCCAGCAGATGCTCTGTCAGTGAGCCACGGCCCCTCCCCAGGCTAAAAA
>NW_015167635.1:166862-171587 GCF_001447785.1 Gekko japonicus
ATCCTGGGGATTGAACCTGGGACCTTCTGCATGCCAAGCAGACACACTACCACTGAGCCACAGCCCGACTTCATGGCTCTCCAGGGTCTCAGGCAGAGGTCTTTCAGATCACCTGCTGCCTGGTCCTTTTAACTGGCGATCCTGGGGATTGAACCTGGGACCTTCTGCATGCCAAGCAGACACACTACCACTGAGCCACAGCCCGACTTCATGGCTCTCCAGGGTCTCAGGCAGAGGTCTTTCAGATCACCTGCTGCCTGGTCCTTTTAACTGGCGATCCTGGGGATTGAACCTGGGACCTTCTGCATGCCAAGCAGACACACTACCACTGAGCCACAGCCCGACTTCATGGCTCTCCAGGGTCTCAGGCAGAGGTCTTTCAGATCACCTGCTGCCTGGTCCTTTTAACTGGCGATCCTGGGGATTGAACCTGGGACCTTCTGCATGCCAAGCAGACACACTACCACTGAGCCACAGCCCGACTTCATGGCTCTCCAGGGTCTCAGGCAGAGGTCTTTCAGATCACCTGCTGCCTGGTCCTTTTAACTGGCGATCCTGGGGATTGAACCTGGGACCTTCTGCATGCCAAGCAGACACACTACCACTGAGCCACAGCCCGACTTCATGGCTCTCCAGGGTCTCAGGCAGAGGTCTTTCAGATCACCTGCTGCCTGGTCCTTTTAACTGGCGATCCTGGGGATTGAACCTGGGACCTTCTGCATGCCAAGCAGACACACTACCACTGAGCCACAGCCCCACTTCATGGCTCTCCAGGGTCTCAGGCAGAGGTCTTTGACATCACCTCCTACCTGATCCTTTTAACTGGCGATCTTGGGGATTGAGCCTGGGACCTTCTGCCTGCCCAGCAGATGCTCTGTCAGTGAGCCACGGCCCCTCCCCAGGCTAAAAAGAAAAGCTGACAATGTATTGGGATTGTACGAAAGTTAAAATATTGTTGCTGAACAGGAAACAAAGGGGTTGAAACCCCCCAATGAAGAGCACAACACACCCTTTTAGCGTCATGGTTGATGCTATCCTGATCATACATCCGAAACAATTCACCAGTTTTCCACTCAACACAAGGGATACCCAATGTGTTTGATGAGTTGAGGTTTCGGGTGAATCCTCTGAGCCTCAGAGCCAAGGGTAGCCGTCCGCAATCGCATGTGCCAAACTATAGCGCTCCAGACCGAGGGCGCTTTGCTCAGCACACAGGATCAACTCCTCACCCAAAGTGTCAAGTTGAGCCCCGGGGCTCAGCTGGCTCGCAAGGGTGTCTAGCCACAAGTGCCTTCATTTCCTGCCCCTTTCCTCTTTTGCTCACCAGCACAACATTGAGCTTTCCCGCATTCCCCTTTTCCTTGCTCGTAAGTTCCTGTTTCTTCAGATTTTTCCGTTCCGAGTGTGTTTGGCACCCTCTAGCCATCAGTTCGATACTACACTGGTTTACGTCCAGCATATCTCCCCGCAGATTTCAACTGCAAATTTTTATGTCAAACATAACCAGTGTAATATTGAATTGACCACTAGAGGGCGAAAAACACATACCAAAGGGGGGGGGCAGAATCCCAAAGAATTTACAAGCTAGCAAAATAAGCATGAGGAAAAGAACCAACGTGGCGGGGTTTATGCATGACGGGGTTTATGGCCACAAAGGCCATACGCACCACACTTCTTTCAGACTAATCCCTAGAAGCTGGCTGTCGTTTAGGAGAACAGAACGCCAATAGCTTCTGCCTGGCAGGAATGCCCCCCGGATCCTTATTCCACCCCACCTTTTCTCCGTCAGGGCCGTCCGGCTGAAATGCAGGATAAGCTGGTGCAGGGGATCTGGTTTCTTTTCCATCTCCTCTTCCTCCTCTTCTTCTTCCTTTCCTGGTTTCTAACACCCCAACCCCCAAAAGAAGGCATTAGAAGGCAGCTTGAGACAGCTCTCAAAATCTAAAAAAAAACACCCCAAAGGTGGGATAGGAGATAGGGGAGAGAAGCCAGAGGGTAACTAGGGTGAAGAAAGGGAGGGGTAAATGAAATACCCTGGGCATTTTGACTAGCAATATCTAAGCCCTTGATTTGAATCCCCTCACATTCATCAGTCCATTACATGAGTAATAAAACAAGTATCTGGCTAAGAGGGGTATATTGTTTTACATTTTGGAGGTTGGGAAGCTGTGTATAACTCTGGTCAGACTAAATAGGATCTATCCAATGGCTGTTTTCAAGTGCTGCAAATTTGACGAAACGGGGTTTTCCATCTAGGGGGGAACTGCCCTTATACATACGCAAACAAATATTATTGTATAAGCACTGGAAAAGACCCAGCCCGCAGATGAAGCCCGGGTAGCTGCAATGTGTGTGTAATTAGTGCTGTATGTTTGGCTTCCCTATCCCCACAAATATTGTTAGTCCAACTGTCTCAAGAGTAACTGTAAATCGCTTTGAGCCCGCAGGTATGTGGGGAAAAGCGATCAATAAATCGAAAGCATTACTATTATTATTATTGTTGTTGTTGTTGTTGATAATGACCCGGCAAGGCTCTTTTTGTAGCAGGAACTCCTTTGCATATCAGGCGACACACCCTAATTTAGCCAATCCTCCAAGAGCTTACAGAGCTCTTCTCACAAGGGTGTGTGTCGCCTAATATGCAAAGGAGTTCCTGCTACAAAAAGAGCCAGTGGAAGCAGCAGAAAAGGAGGAAGACACAAGACGAGATGGGTTGACTCCATCAAGGAAGCCGCAAAGGCCCTCGGTTTGCAAGACCTGAGCAAGACTCTTGTAGTGTATTCAAAGCTGCCTTGAATGCATGATATGTTGTGAAACATCTAATTGAAGTATAATATAAAGCTTCGTCCTGGGCTAGGATCCAAATCCATGCAATCGTGTTACTAGCCCAGGAAGCACCTAACCAATCACCTTCAAGCAAGCTCCCTGAGCGGGAACATCCGTGATTGGTCCTTATGCGAACAACCTTATTGGTTGGTATTTGTACAGTGGGTGTGGCTACATTAGCCGGGAATGTTTAAAAGCAGGACAGCCTGTTCTGGCTATCAGATGTTGATCCGTGTTGGAGTTGTGTTTGAGTGGAAGAATAAAGTTGTGTTCTTGCTGAATCACTCTCCGACTTCTTTGTTAAGCGAGCAACTTAACAACTCTTAAGAATAGGATGTTTTTGAGGACATTAATTCATAGGGTCGTCCGAAGACAGAAGTGACCTGACGGCACTTAACACCCACACGTACAAGCAACTGGAATATGAGCAAAGTCTAAATTCTCAATGCTCATTTTAAATTACTTCGATAGAGAGCCTCTCAAGCAGCAGCTAAATTAATGACAGCAAAGTTAACCAGCCGGTAGCAAAGGAGTTTGGGGAACATGTTTTTTTGGGTTTTTTTAAGAAGAAAAAGATTGGATTTATACCCCGCCCTTCACTTGGAGTCTCCGAGTGGCTTACAAACTCCTTTCCCTTCCCCTCCCAACAACAGGCACCTTGTACGGTAGGTGGGGCTGAGAGAGCTCCTTCCAGAGCTGTCCTTGAGAGAACAGCTCTGACAGAACTGTGGCTTGCCCAAGGTCATCCAGCAGCTGCAAGCGGAGGAGTGGGGAATCAAACCCGGTTCTCCCAGATTAGAGTCCACGCACTTAACCACTATACCAAAATGGCTTTTTTAAAAAAAGCTAATACTGTATTAGTAATGGAATGGCTAAGGTGTTAGATACAGATTGAAACCAGGGCTATTTTTAGGCAGGAACGCACAGGAATGGAGTTCCAGCTGGCTTCAGAGTTGGCCACGCCCACTACAGCCAAAACCTCTGCATACGTGGCTACAGAGGGAAGGCCTGGACAGCGATTCCCCCACGGCAATTCCGAGGAGGGCAGGCCAAGGGACCCCCTGGAAGGACTGGGGAGGCATTTAAATGCCACCCTCTGCCTTCCCCAGCCTGTCCAAGGGCCAGCTTGCCTGGGCTCCCTGCAGCCACAGGGCACCTGGGCAAGCACTGCCTTCCCTTCCCTTCCAGGGGGGGCTTGCCCGGGCTCCCCAAGAGAATGCACGGGAGTGTGGCCTAATATGCTAATGTGCTGCACTGTCAGGGGTGTGGCCTAAAATGCTAGGGAGTTCCTGCTGTTTGGGTGTGGCCTATTATGCTAATGAGTTCCCGCTGGGCTTTTTCTACAAAAAAAGCCCTGATTGAAACAAAAAAGGAAGCGTGCATGTGTTCATCCTGCAGTGGATAAAGGGAACACCTTTTTCTGTGTTTCTCACAAAGTAGAATTTTTGCACACAAGACTCCACAGCTTAGAGGGAACTTCAGTGGTCAGCCCGGGTTTCAGCTTGCTGTCGCCCCGGGGTTATTTGGATGCTGTTTTGTCGTGGACTGAAATTGCCTCGACTCGGACCCTGAGAAAATCCGGAGTGGCGGGCAAAGGCGGAAGGGACCAATAACTCCACTGTGACTCCCCCCCTTCCAGCTGAAGGGCTTCACTCCCAATAGACCCCTTGTCACGTTTGGTATTAAACTGTATATTAACAGCCTGTACCAGCAGCTGGAAAGATACCTGAAGACAACCATAGAAGACCTGCGAGCCAGCCATGGGAAGAGAGATAGCTGATGATAGCCATCATGGACTTACTACTGGAATCTAGCCATTATTAAGGACTTCTAACTGTTCTAACATTGTTTTAAAAGTTTATCAAAACCAAATCCAAAGCCTTTTATTCGCATATAAAT
>NW_015167636.1:0-16488 GCF_001447785.1 Gekko japonicus
GCCTCCAAGCAAGACCTGCAGGCTAAGAGCCACAGGGCATGAGCCCTTTGGCTCCCGCCCTTTGGCTTGTGCCAAAGGTGAGGAGCAGCCTTTTGTTTCGAAAGGCCACTTCCTGCCAAGCACAGCAGAACCCAGCACAGTAGGGGGCGGGGCTTGCAATCAGCAGCACTCCACAGCAACTCACTCAGCCTCCAACAACCCCCAAAACACAAACAGCCCCGAACAGAACTTAAACAGAACCACTGTGTGACAGAGTGTTGGGCTGGATGGGCCATTGGCCTGATGCAACATTGGCTTCTCTTATGTTCTTATGTAAGCGGGGCCAGTTGTACTATCTAAGTAAGTGGTGAGACTTTGATGCTGGTCATAATGAATGGGTGAGAAGTGATCATGTCAAAGCCCCCAACCTGGTTTGTGCCTTTCATAAGTCTCATCGTCCCAAGCTTGGGGGGGGGTGAGGGGTCTGGGGGGGGGGGCAGAATGTCAAAGTCTTGGGGGGGGCAGAATGTCAAACTCAGGTCCTCGTTTGCCATGGATTTGACATGTTCTGTTTTCAGTGACTGCACTGTGCCTTTGATGCTTTGTTCTTTCACTTTGGGGAATGGGGGGGCAGACTGTGTGAGTGTCTAAGACTGCTTGGCCGAGCTAAATTACAACTGCTTTCCAAGTGGGCCTCCCGACACTGGGAAGAATGCACAATGACCTTGAATGCCAGTCTCTACTAGCCGGCTTTTAGTAGATGATGTAGCTGTAGGTTCGCAGATGGGGGGAGGAGGGCTAATGGAGCACACTAGATTTAGGAAGGCTGAATGAATGGATTGATTGGATCGGTTATTGGGCGGGGCTGTTTGAATTCTGTATAATAACAGAACTGGAACCGAACCCGTCAGTTCTGACACAGAAGGTCTTTACTTGACACAGCTACATATCTCAATAAACAAATCTTTGAACTGAAGAGTGTTGTTGTGAGTGGGAGCACGTTTGTTCAAGAGTCTGACAGGAATGGCCTTGTGACCCCTCCCCCCAATGCACACAGCACACCCTGGTCTGTTTATGTGCTCTCTAAGTCCCTGTATAAATGTAGTGTATCAAGTCCTGACAAGTCCAGACAAGTCCAGACATGTCCAGGGACAACTGTAGAGCTTCGCTCCAAGAGACAATGGACTATGCGGATCCTAGCCCGCTCCAATCAGTGGGCTAGGTTCCTGGCCGAGAAGCCAATGGGACTCTCGGCCACTGTAAATAACCTATTGGGAAGTGGTGTGTGTGTGTTTTGGGTGGCGGTTTCTTGGGGAATATAAGCCGGCCTGCGAGCCGGCCAAAGTTGTCTTGTTCCTGACTGAATAAAGTACGCTTGGCTGAAATAACTCTCTGTCTGTGTACTTTTCAATAAATGAGGGTGCTTGGATGCAACACTGTTGGAAAGGAAGAGGAGACAGTTCTGAGGTCAAAAGGTCAGCTGTATTGAGTATAAAGCAGGGGTCCTTTCGTAGATAAAGAGCTAGTGGAACTCATTAGCATAACTCATTAGCATATGCCACACCCCCTGACATCAGGGGCCCGGCGGTGGACCTGCAAGGCCGGCGGGAGTGCAAGGAAGCCCCGCGAAGGCTCTCCCTGGCCCCAGGCAGGCAGGGGTGGGGAGAGGCGGGGAGGAAGCAACTTACCCTCCCTCTTCTCCTGCCTCCTCCTGGCTGAATGAGGGCCGGAAGCGGGGCGGCCGGAAGCAGGGGGCGGGGCTTCATCATGTGCCCCGCCCCCTGCACCTCACCCAGGGGAACTGCGTTCCCCCGCGTTCCCCCCCGAAATGACCTCTGGTATAAAGAATAGGTCAAAAGGCATAGGCACCATTCCTGAAGGGGTGTCTGGACCCATGGACAGTATTCAAAGTCCCCAGTTATGTGTGAGACACCACAGACATCCTAAGAATGGCATTCTGGGTAACAAAGGGACAGCAACAGTGTGGACAGAACAGAAGATACAGGAAAGTGCCCTATCTAGCCTTACGAACTCCAGTGCCCTCCTCTGAAGCCCTGATGTCTGTGTGAGCTGCAAGCGGCACTGCACCACCCTTCTCAGGAGAGGGAGGAATCCACAGAGGAATGAACTGGGGAGGGGAGTGAGAGGAGGCTGAAGAGCAGGAGGGAAGGCAAGATAAGGCTGGGAAGGGCACCACAGAAGGCAGGAATAACTCTAGAAAGAGACCAGGGCTTAACGTGCCAACGCTCACCAGCGTGCAGCCCCAGCATCTGCTCTCAATGCGCATTCTGAACCCTGCTTTTAAAAAGAGAGCCTTCCTGCACCAACGACAGGATGAAGAGCTTCGGACACGGCATAGCGATTTGAAGGCCAGCATCTTTTATTCTGCAATGTAAATTCTGGAAGGAGGTGATGAGGGCAAAGGAGGAAGAGAAGAAGAATGAAAGTGAGTGGATGAGAGGAAAGAGGCAGCAGGGATGAGGAGCCGCACATGAGTGGGGAGAGGGACTGATGTTCAGCGCTCAGGGAGCATTCGGCAGGCGTCCCCCCTCTCTCTGCCTCAGCTTCTTCAAGCCCATCTATCTGCTTTTCTGTAGAGTGAAGCATAGAGGCTGCCTCACGGGGAAGCGGTTTCACTTCAAAACAAAAATGGTGCCCTCAGCAGCACTGCTATGACTCACCTGAGGCCAGGCCAGGCCCTCCCTGGGTGTTGCGACCCACCGGTTGAGGTTTAAGAGGCAGGGAAGCAAGTGGCTGTGAAAATCCTGTGAAACCTTGTATGCTATTCTATGGGTCTCTGACCGTAATAATAAAATGAATGAATGCCTGTGAAACCCAGAGGGGATGAGGTGACCCCGTGTCCGGGCCAGAGCACACGAAATATCAAGCTCCATGGTCTTGGTGGCACTAATTAGCATGGTCATTCTTGTCCACCCACATGGAACACGCATCCGCTCAGGCTTTTGTTCTGTGTCCTCTCCAAAGCAGCCATTTCTTTGGGCACTGATCTATGGGACCTGGCTCTTCTCCTCACACAGAAAACATTACTCTTTAGAAGACCCAAAAGTGAACATTCCTTGCTCTACAGCTTCGGCCCTAAAGATGTTTGCCGAGCACATATGTTTGAAAAGATGTAACAGCATTTGATTGTATTATCTATTTTGAAACCAGAGTTCACATGTGTTTCTATCAAAATCACATTGATAATTAAGAGGAGGAGGAGGAGATTGGATTTGTAATGTATTGAAATGATTACATGAATCACCTCATAGGACTCCCCTGTTAAGCTTCGAGCCAGACCAGGGCTCCTCTGAGCGAACTTCCTATTGGTCGCTTCGTAACAGCGACCAATCAGAACGATACCATTCCCTAGGAGGGAAAGACTCCCATTGGTCTTTATTCTAGCAATCTCATTGGTTGTTATTTGTAAATAGGCGTGGCTACATTAGCCCGGTTATGTTTAAAAGGAGCATAAGCTCCCACTGTTTTCTGTTCTGGTTTCTTACTGAGTTAGTGCTTGTTCGTTACTTCCAATAAAGCTGAATCACTTGCTGAATCACTGTACGAGTCCTTTGTTAGCGCGATCTAACAATTGGCGACGAGGATGGGATGTTAGAGCAGGTAGGCAGCCCTGCGGACATCCACACTTCGGACTCGGAAGGAAGCGAGCAGAGCACAGCAGCCGATCCGGCGGAGGCGCCACCAGCTCCGGTGCCCAAGTCTCCCACGATGGCTGGAAGCCAGAAGTTCGAGTGCTTCGAACCCTCCTCAGAAGACTGGGACTCCTACCTGTCCAGGTTCGAGTTCCATCTGGAGACCCACGACATCACCGATGAGGCGAAGAAACGAGCATGCCTCCTGAGTTCCTGCGGGAAGGGGACCTTCGACATAGCCAGGTCGTTGGTGGCCCCAACTGATATAAAGACTGTCACCTACGCTGACATCACGGAGAAGCTTAAGGCTCACTATTCTCCACAACCGTCGGAGATCGCCTGCCGGCACGCTTTTTACAAGCGGAACCAGGCCGGAGGCGAGACCATCGCAGATTTCGTGGCGGCCCTTCGCAAAGCCGCACGGCCATGTAATTTCCACAACGTGGAGGAAGCCCTCAGAGACCGTCTCGTCTGCGGTCTCAAAGATGAAAGGCTGCAACAGAGGCTGTTCGCCCGCACCACCCTGACCTGGGCAGTGGCCTACGAAGAGGCCGTGGCCGCGGAAGCAGCGGAGAAGTCCACGAAGGAGGTCCGCCAGCGGGTGGCAGAGCCCAGTATACACGCTCAACGAGACAGCGAGGGCGAAGACGCGGATGATGACGTCAACGCGGTTCGAGGCAAGCGGACCCCAGCGAAGACTACCAACGTCAAGCCTTGCTCCGGTTGTGGCGGGAAACACCAGCGCGACTCCTGTTGGGCTCGTGATGTCGACTGCAGAGCGTGTGGGCGGCGTGGTCATCTGGCCAGAGTCTGCAGATCAGCAAAGAAGGATCCCTCAACTAACAACCGGTCAGCGCAGAGGGGCACTCCAGTCAGCACCCAAGGCAAGACCCGTTCCTCAGCATCGGAAGCAAGCTGCCAGTTGACGGCGACCTTGTCGAGCGCATCGGCCGTAAATCGCACCAGCAGCCAGGGCAAGATCACCGTGACTCCACTCCTCGACGGCCGACCCTGTACAATGGAGGTGGACTCAGGATCGTCCGTGACGGTGATTTCTGCCGCGTCCTGGCGCCAGTTGTTCCCGAACCGAAGCCGGCGGCGGCTCCAGCCTGCGGGAACCAGAGTGTCCGACTTCCAGGGCAACCGAATTCCCTTGGCCGGACGGGACTCTGTTACTGTTGAGTATAAGGGGAAATGTGTTAAACTGTCATTCCTGATTGCAGAGGGAGACCGGGTTAACCTGCTAGGGTTAGATTGGTTTGAGCCATTGGGCATTGGTATTTCTGGGATTAACAGGATGTCTGAAAATAAATGGGGCATGCTGTACGACCTGTTCCCTGATGTATTTGCCGAAGGGTTGGGGAGGTACAAGGGCCCCCCGGTTGCGTTTGACTTAGATCCGTCAGTCAAACCTATTAGGTTGAAGTATCGGAAAGTACCTGTGTCTCTCAAACATAAGGTGGAAAAAGAGATTGACAAACTAGTTGAGCAAGGGGTTTTAGAGCCAGTACCATACAGCAAATGGGAGACCCCGATCGTAACCCCTGTCAAATCAGATGGGTCCATACGACTATGCGCCGATTACAAATGTACGATTAACAAGGCGCTGCAGCAACATTCGTACCCGGTCCCGGTAATAAGCCACATTTTGGCTTCCCTGGGGGGTGGCAAGATTTTCGCCAAATTTGACCTGGCCCAGGCATACCAGCAGTTGCCTGTCACCCCGGAGGCTGCCGAGGCCCAAACAATTGTAACCCACCAAGGGGCTTTTAAAGTGAACAGGCTGCAATTCGGGGTCAACGTAGCACCTGGGATTTTTCAGGGCCTCATGGAACGTCTACTAAGGGGGGTACCTGGCACAGTGCCCTATTTTGACGACGTGCTGATTGCGGGCGGGTCTGAACAGGAACTACTGGACCGGGTTAAAGAGGTCCTCAGGCGTTTTCAAAATGCCGGTCTCAGAGTTAAGCGCTCAAAATGCACGCTCGGGGTGGAAAGTGTGGACTTCCTGGGGTTTCGCATTGACGCAGAGGGAGTCCACCCCACGGATGAGAAGGTATCTGCAATCCAAAACGCCCCCAGGCCGGTGAGTAAGAAGGAGCTCCAATCCTTTTTAGGACTCCTGAATTTTTATCATGCGTTTTTACCGCATAAGGCATCAGTGGCGGCCCCTTTGCACGCGCTTTTGCACAAGGAGGCAAAATGGAAGTGGGGGCAGGCCGAGGAAAAGGCTTTTGTGGGAGTCAAGGAGCTGCTGACATCTAATGCCGTACTCACGCATTATGATGAACACAAGCTCCTGGTGTTAGCTGCTGACGCTTCACCTTTTGGAGTAGGCGCAGTTTTAAGCCATCTGATGCCTGATGGGAGCGAAGCGCCTATCGCTTTTTATTCTAGATCACTATCTGCGGCAGAGCGGAACTATGCCCAGATAGACAAGGAGGGTCTGGCGTTGGTAGCGGCTGTCAAAAAGTTCCATGATTTTATTTTTGGCAGACGATTTTTGCTGGTCACTGACCACAAGCCGCTACTGGGGATTTTTGCGCCCGATAAGCAATTGCCAAACATCATGTCCCCACGCATGCTTAGATGGGCGATATTTTTGCAGGCTTATGATTTTGACTTAGAGCACCGGCCTGGGAAAGCGATTGGGCATGCGGATGCCCTCAGCCGGTGCCCGGTGCCGGACATTGGCGCAGACCCTGCCCCCGCCTGTGAGGTCTTGGCAATTGAGGAGCTTCCTCGACCCCCGGTATCATCCAGGGACATTGCAGCACACACGGCCAAGGATAGCGTGCTGTCCCGAGTATTAAACTGGGTTTGGAGGGGGTGGCCGGTTGGAAGCGTTGAACCGGAGTTCGGCCCTTACAAAAGCCGTCAAAATGAACTATCCATTTCTAAGGGCTGTGTATTATGGGGGAACAGGGTGGTGGTTCCTGACAAACTCAGGACGAGAGTGTTAGAGTCGCTGCACGAGGGTCACCCCGGTATGGTACACACCAAAGCGTTGGCCAGAGGGTATGTCTGGTGGCCGGGGCTGGACAAAGAGATCGAAGAATGGGTACGAGGGTGTCCCAAATGCCAGCAAGTCAGACCCGATCCCCCACAAGCTACACCCCAAGGCTGGGAGTCATCTGGTAAACCCTGGGCCAGATTGCATATAGATTTTGCTGGCCCTCTCCAAGGGCAAATGTTCCTAATTGTGGTGGACGCTATGTCCAAATGGCTGGAGGTCGTGCATATGAAATCGACCACATCACTTGCTGTGATCCATGCGCTCCGCCGACTTTTTGCCACCCACGGGTTGCCTGACGTCATCGTCAGTGACAACGGGCCTCAATTTGTGTCTGAGGAATTTAGGCTCTTCCTCACGAGTAATGGCATACGCCAAATGACTTCGGCCCCTTTCCATCCGGCATCTAATGGCCAAGCCGAACGGATGGTCAGGACGGCCAAAGAGGCCCTGGGTAAAATGGACGAAGGGGACTGGAGCCAGAGGCTGGGCTCCTTTCTTTTGCTGCAGCACACCACCCCCTGTAGTGCTACAGGCCGTAGTCCGGCCGAATTGTTAATGGGGCGGAGACTCACGACCCGTTTGAACCGAATGCACCCAGACCTCACTGAAGAGCAATCCGAGCGTACCACGGCGCAACCGAAGGTGCGCATGTTTGAAAAAGGGGACAAGGTTTTCGCACGAAATTATGCAAACGGGCACTTATGGCTTCCTGGGGTTATATCCGACTCTGTGGGTACTCGAATGTATGTGGTGCAGTTAGCTGACGGTCGAATATGGCGGCGCCACATAGATCAGTTAAGGAGACGTTGGGCTAGGGACAGCGCTGACTCTCCGACGGCTGAATCCCCTGATGTCGAGTGGACACCCCCAGAGCAGGCGGTGAGTACCGAAAGGCCCGGTACTGTCCCCGAGTCAGGGCAGAACCCTGTGTGCGGGGCTGAAATCCCAGTCGAGTCTGTGCCTGATCCAGGCTGTAGTGAACCCCACTCTGACCCACAACCTTGTCTGCCCATGGAGCCTGCACCGCTCCGCAGGTCCCAGCGTTCGCGGCAAATGCCGACTTATCTGAAGGACTATGAGTGTAAATACTGTTGGAATAACTGATGTACAAAGGTTGATTGCATGTTTGTAAATAATAAAACAATTGGGATGATGGCTTAACTTAGGGGGGAGGAATTGTAATGTATTGAAATGATTACATGAATCACCTCATAGGACTCCCATGTTAAGCTTCGAGCCAGACCAGGGCTCCTCTGAGCGAACTTCCTATTGGTCGCTTCGTAACAGCGACCAATCAGAACGATACCATTCCCTAGGAGGGAAAGACTCCCATTGGTCTTTATTCTAGCAATCTCATTGGTTGTTATTTGTAAATAGGCGTGGCTACATTAGCCCGGTTATGTTTAAAAGGAGCATAAGCTCCCACTGTTTTCTGTTCTGGTTTCTTACTGAGTTAGTGCTTGTTCGTTACTTCCAATAAAGCTGAATCACTTGCTGAATCACTGTACGAGTCCTTTGTTAGCGCGATCTAACAGGATTTATACCCCACCCTTCACTACCCAAAGGTGTCTCAGAGCGGCTGACAAACTCCTCTCCCTTCCCCTCCCCACAACAGACACCCTGTGAGGTAGGTGGGGCTGAGAGAGCTCTTGTCAGAAACGGCTCTTTTTCAAGAACAGCTCTTATAAGAACTACAGCTTGCCCAAGGTCATCCAGCCAGGTGCAAGTGGAGGAGTGGGGAATCAAACCCGGTTTTCCCAGATTAGAGTCCGCGCACTTCACCACTACACCAAACTGGCTCTTAAGAAGCTTTAGAGACATTTTCAGTCCAACCTCACTTGTAGTACCTTTTGACCAAAGCCCTTTTAAAGCCCTTTCTTTCTTTGCTCTTCTGGTGTCATCCTCTACAAAATGACAGGGCTCTGAAATTATCACTCAAGGAAGGTTAAGAACAGCAGGCAGGCCCAGTAACCAATGTTCCCTCTAATCCCACCCCCCCCAGTGGAGCTGTTCACATCCTGAACAGAATATAACTGCTGTAATCTTGAAATGGTCAAAGGGTGGTGCAAGACCCTGCCATTGCTCCAGACTGCCGCTGAGCGGGGCTTCCTGTGTTAATGAGCAGCCGCTCATGTGCATATCTTAGAGGGAATGCTGCCAGTACCCCTTGGAGGTACTCCCCACCCCACCCTACAGAAATCTCTTAAACACATTGCTTTTGGGATGCCCTGTCCTGTTGATGGTACTGACCTACTGTGTAATTCACCCAGCATCCAAGTGAGAAAGGGGGACTATAAATAACATAAATAAAAAATAAAAATATGTTTAAAGGTAAAGGTTCCCTTGCTCGAAAGCCAGTCGAATCCGACTCTAGGGTTGTGGTGCTCATCTCCGTTTCAAAGCCGAAGAGCCAGCGCTGTCCGAAGACGTTTCCGTGGTCATGTGGCTGGCATGACTAAACACCAAGGCACACGGAACGCTGTTACCTTCCCACCGAAGTGGTACTTATTTATCTACTTGCATTTTCTTGCTTTCAAACTGCTAGGTTGGCAGGAGCTGGAACTAGAGACGGGAGCTCACTCCGTCATGCGGCACACTTGGGTCTCGAACTGCTGAACTACCGACCTTCCACAGCCTGCAGTTCAGCGTCTTAACCACTTGAGCCACCGCAGCTCTAAAATATGTTTAGCACTGTACAAAACAGGCAAAACCTTCTCACCTCAAAGCCATTCGCACTCTGCTACATATATGAAGGGGCCTCTGGTTGCCTGTCCTATTTTCTGCCAGGGAGGGAGAGGCTACTGGGAGGGGCCATGCTGATGGATCCAAGACAGTCAGCATCCAAGAGAGTCAACATCCTTGCTCTTTGATTCATGTGAGCCTCTCCTCATCTATTTGAGAGTCTCCAGATGCAAAAGTTGCAATATGGGGATGGAAGGGAAATGCGCAAACATGTTCTGAATTGTGACCCACATATGAACAGGCTTAGTACAATATCCAAATGGATGCCTGATGGAGAATAATTTGTGCTACAGATGGACACACACAGATTATCAACAAGCCATAAGTGCTATTATGGTGTAAAAACCAATACTGCATGTATTGATGTTTGTCCAAACTAGGGGGGAAATGAATTACACATTACAGTCTCACTCTTCTACAGAGCTTATGGGCATATGCAGCCTGTTTTCAGAAACCTGGCTAAAAATTTTAGGATGCATCAGAATCGTAACCTGAATGCTCTCAAGATGAGTCCCTGAGTCAAGTAATGTTATACTGCTAGAGAAAAAGGCGTCCTTTCTAGTATGTCAGGCACACAGAACTTTCATACTTCCTGAGAGTTGGGGCATGGTGACACAGATAGTAATGACTGCATCAAACAACAAAGTTTAAGCCACATACCAAGTTGTAAATCTACATGATTTCATGTGAAAACCATACAAAAAGGAGATGGGTCATCTGATGGGAAACCTTTGTGAACCTTGTGTATCTTGTTCGCTATTGCAATCCTTTGTGGTAAGAATGTCTTAAATTAAACCATGGTATCTCCAAGATTAGCTGCTCATCTAACCGGCTTTGGTTGTCCATTAAATGCTAGAGTGACAGAGGAATGAGTAGTGCCTGCAAAGTACTGGGATTCCCCTCATATCCTCTCTTGAAATGAAGTCACTGTTTTGCTGAAAACAAGCTTCTTGTATTTTTGACATATGAAACCTCCTCCCAATAGATACAAAACATCTTATAACCAACCTAAGCACATTAACTTGGGAATGAGAGATTTGAACCTCCAGGTGCAAATGCAAAATACTGTTTCTGGCCTATAAAGCCCTGTGGTCTGGGACTGCCCTACCTGTGGGGCTCCCAGTATTACCCACGTTGCCTCCCTAGACCATGACTCTACAGGTGCCTTCTGCAGGTGCCTGGCCCACCCGTCAGCCACCAGGGCAAGGGCATTTGCAGTGGCTGCTCCTTATCTCAGGGACCAGCTCCCTGGGGGGGACCTTCCAGCATTCCGTAGGGCACACAAGGGTGCTTTCTTTCATGTGGCCTCTGGTTAACATTACAAACTGGAGAGCTGGCCAGTTTTAATTCTCTGAGTAAGCTATAAGTCAAATTTTAACTGGCAAATTTATTGCATTTATTCATATTTGTATTGTATTTGTATTGTATTGTATTTGTACTTTTAAATGTTGTAAGCCACCCTATGGGGAGAGGGCGTGAGGGATAAATCAAGCAAACAAAACAAACAAGTGTGATGAGGACAGAATTCCTGAGTAGGGATGGGGGCACGAACCGGCTGATGAACCAAAGTTCATCCCAAACTTTGGTCTGTTCAGGGTTTGTAAACCAGAATTCATGAACTGAAGAACTGAAGATTTTGACGCAATTCGTGGTGGCTCGTGATGGTTTATGAAGAGCAGGAAACTGGGGTTTGCCCCGACTTTCTGCTCTTCAGGAGCTTGCCATCGCTCAGCTGTTTGGTCTAAATGGCTCAGAGCCATTTAAACACTACTCTTAGCTCCCTGCAGTGTTTCATTGGGGAAAGCCGCAGGGAGCAGAAAGAAGGGCTTAGAGGGAAGGGGTGAAGTGCCTTCCCAGTGGTACTTCACCCCCACCTTTCCGCTGGCCACGGCTTGTGGTGGCCAGGAGAAAAGAAGCCTCTTCCTTCGTGGCCAGGAGGAAGGGAGAAGGGAAGCTTCTTCCTGGGTGATGCCTCCCTTTCTCCTGGCTGCCGTGGGAGCACCTCCCAGCTGTTTTTTTGGGTTGTCTTGTGCAGTGGCTTTAAAGTTTACAGGCACTGCACAAGACAGCTCGAAACAGCTGAGCAGCAGGGAGCTAGCTGCTCCCTGCTTCTCAGCTGTTTTTCGGGCTTTTGCAAACCCCATTGAAAGGGCTTTTGCAAACCACTTTCATCGGGGTTTGCAGGGCCATGAACCACACAAGCTGGTGTAGTTCCTAAATGGGCCTTGTGGCTCAGTTCAGTTCAGGGTTCGATCCGTGGGCAGCCATGGACCCTGAACCAAACCACCTTTTCCCAGTCCGTGCCATCTGTACTCTTGAGATATCATTAGTTTTTGTCTTTCTAGGAGGATTTTAAAAAAGATGTTTAACAGAAACATTTGCACTTGCAAATCCATTTATGATCTGAAAAGTATGGGAGCAATAAATTAAGGTGTTTTACACACACACACACACATCTGTGCATCATCTGCAGTAAGCACTTCCCACCATTCTTGCATATTGTGCTTGCTTACAATAAGGCAGCTCTACAAGCAGCAGTTCTTAGTCCTCAGCGACCCCCCCCTTCCTCTTCTTTCAGCCTCCGTCTTCCTCTGCCGTGCTGAAATCAGGAAGCGCCGGGGCATTGCGAGGAACCGAGTAGCCCCTTCACTCCCTGATTTCTCTATAAGCCTTCATTTGATTAAAGAGAACAGCAGGTCTGTATGAGGAGATCAGAGATGAAGGGCTCAGTGAGGGGGCAGACAGGTCCCCGGGGCAAGCACCTGTATGATCACAAGAAAAGAGGAGGCAACCCCTGTCTTTATGGATCAGCATGTGTGAGGTCAGCCTCCGCAATAGGTTGGCTCCCCTCTCAATGAATTACAGTGCAGTCCTATGCAGAGTTACTTACACAATGCTGTACAGGATTGCACTGTTCGTTACATGTTCAGAATTTGTAAGTCAACAGTCCTAATACTCCTTGAATAATATTTTACTTTTGGTTAAATGTGCACATGGCTGCATTCTGCAGTTTAAGATGAGCTTTGCTGAGAGCCAGTTTGGTGTCGTGGTTAAGTGCACAGACTCTAATCTGGGAGAACCGGGTTTGATTCCCCATTCCTCCACTGGCACCTGGCTGGATGACCTTGGGCAAGCCGTAGTTCTGATAAGAGCTGTTCTTGAAAAGGAGCCATTTCTGTCAAGAACTCTCTCAGCCCCACCTCCCTCACAGGGTGTCTGTCGTGGGGAGGGGAAGGGAAAGGAATTTGTCAGCCGCTCTGAGACTCCTTTGCGTAGTGAAGGGCCACGGGGTATAAATCCAATCTCTTCTTCTTCTTCTTTGCAAGAGGTTGGTTGTCAGAATCAGAAGTTCAGACTTTTACTAAAGACTTGTGTACTTGGTGGTGATATAAAGTGCGACCCCCAGTGGAGTCTTCAAGGCAAGAGACATTCAGAGGTGGCTTGCCACTGCCTGCCTCTGCGCTGTGACCCTGGACGTCTTTTGTGGTCTCCCACCCAAGCCCTCACCAGGCCTGACCCTGCTTAGCTTCTGAGATCTGACGAGACTGAACTAGCCTGGGCCACCCAGGTCAGGAGAGCACCACGGCTAACAGTGTTGTAAATAAGCAGCATTTGTAAGGTTGCCGGGCAGGGACACCCCGCACCAACCGTTTCTATGCTTCTGGAACACAAGTGAACTTTTAAGTGCTCTAACTCACCTCTTAATTACAAGGGTTTTTTTATGCATATCCTTATGGGGGGGGACCAATTATGTAAACAAAATCTAACTTCATTGTCCCTCTGCAGTAGCCAGCTGCACTTTATCTGCTGAAAGCACTTTACACCCATGAGTAGTAATCTTCACATCAGCCCTGCAAGACAGGCTGTTTCTCTTGCTGTGGTGATCTTCATAATTTGTCCAATGGTCCATGAAGGTATCCAATGTACTTCATGGTTATTATCCCCAGGCTGCCCGGGGGGGGGGGGGCAAAGCTCAGCTAGAGTGGCTTACAACAACCCTGGAGAGTAGGCCACTGTTGTTGTGACAGATTATAAACCAAGTGAACCTGGCTACATTCTGAACCCACCCATGGAGATCACTTGAGGAAGGGAGCCAAACCGCAGACTATGGCCAAAGTCAGAAGAACTCAGGCAAAGAGTGATGCATATGGAATACATATACACATTTTATAGAGTGGGAACCTGGATGACTGATGGGCCCCTCTTTCTCTCTCCCACACAGGGGTGGTCTCAGTGAATCTGGGGCCCCTGGCCAAAGATGCCCCCCCCCTCATGCCAAGGGCCCAGACTATGGAAACACAAAGTCACTGCTCCCAAAGCATAGCCCCACCTCTCCCTCTGCCCCTTGCCCCAGCCAACTGCTGCATGCCAGGGGCACAGGGCAGATGCACAACGGTTTTTTGGGGGGTGCCAGCCTCTGTCCTTGGCTGTCCTCTCTCGGGGTGCGATGCAGCAGTGGCTGAGAAGGAAGTTGCAGGACGGCTGGCCCTCCTGCCAGCACACCCTCCCTGGGTTATTTAATTCATTTAAATAGCCATACCCTTCCTCTCCACACTGTCTAAGGCATCTGCAGGGCATTGTCTCATAGCCAAGACCACCAGTAGCCCCCCCCACACACACACACTCCCTGCTGGCCTTTTCTGCTGCTTGCAACCCCACTTACACACCCCTTTAGGCCCCCCTATTTTTAAAATGGGGACTTCCAAAACTCTGCAATAGATTCTTACCAAACCAGTGAAAGAGGGACCCCTAAAATGTCTTTACTTAAAAGAAATAACTTTGCCTAAACTGGTAAAAATGATAAATATAAGCCAAATATATTTTGGAAGCCCCCCCTCCCCAAGACTCTCACATCCACTGTTCCCTCTAAGCTGAGTCAGTGTGAGCTAGCTCAGTTTTTTAGCCTCTGGCTCACGCCTTTTTGTCTTAGCTCACAACTTTAATGCCAGTGGCTCACAAAGTAGAATTTTTGCTCACAAGATTCCACAGCACAGAGGGAGCCTTGCTCACATCTTAATGCAGTTCCTTATCCTTGTTCTAAAGTTTGGCCAGATTATACCTTCCCCAAGGTAGATCCTCCCTGTCAAATCCCATCTTGCTGGGACAGATCTCACCTTGCCCTTGTCTGACCCACCAGAGTCTCCAGCTTTCTGAATCAGAGAGGCGCTGAGCAAAGGCAGCCACTGGGGGGGGGGGGGTTGGTTACTGGAAGCAGGAAAGAGCAGGCCACAAGCCTGTTCAGCAGCTACTCATAAGTTACAGGTGGATGAGCAAGACATAATTTCTGGGAATTTTTAAAACGATCAGTATGGCCCATTCCCCCAGAAACAGTATTTGAACTTGTAAACATTTAAAAAATGCAAACTGACCCCCACACACACATGCACCCACTGCACGGGCATGCACACACACCTCTTAAAAACTTTGAGGAGTCATTTCAAATAAAATATGAAACAAAACTTTCATTGGCGAAAGTTGTGACATGATTTCAACTAGAAAATGTCCTGGGACAGTTCCGACAGCCCAGAGTCGCTTCCAGACCGACCTTCATCCTCAGGGCCCCAGAGCGCTGGCGCCAACATGACCGAATGGTTGGCCGCCACACCAGCCCTCGGGGAACCAGCCAGGATCGATTTGGAAAAACGGAGCTCAAATAGTTCTTCAGAACGGCTTGGAAAATATATAAATTCTGTCAGGTATAAAAGACTGCCAATGGGGGGGGGGGCCTCCCCTCCCCCACAAATGGAGGCCCTGCTTGGAACAAGCCCAGTGGGGGGGGGCCTCTCCTAAGCCTCCACCCCCTCCCTCCCTGTTGGTGCGTCTTGCCCCCCCCCCCCTTTTGCTCTGGCCCAGAGAAGCACCCCCCCCCCTCTTGGCAGGCCATCTCGGCTGGCCCCCTCCTCCATCTTTCCCTGCCGCTTTCTGCCCGCTCGAGCGGCGCCTTCCCTGCGACCCCCAGTCAGGGCAAGAGGGTGGTCTTCCTCGCCGCCGCCTCCTCCTGCTTCTTCTTCCTCCTCCTCCTCCTCCTGCTGCCTCCGAAGAGGATGCGCTTGAAGGCCCTGCGGAAGTCCTGGTTGAAGACGGTGTAGAGGACCGGGTTGAGGGAGCTGTTGCAGTAGCCGATCCAGAAGAAGAACTTGAAGAGGCCCTCGGGGACGCGGCAGGCCTCGCGGCAGATCCCGTACAGGCTGTAGCTGAAGAAGAAGGGGAACCAGCAGAGCACGAAGACGCCCATCACCACGGCCAGGACGAAGGTGAAGCGCTTCTCGCGGGCCTGGCTGCCCACGCTGCCGCCGCTGCCCACGCTCCCCCCGCCGCCGCGCCGCTGCCGCCGGGAGGCGAAGAAGTCGACGGGGCGGGCGGCGAAGGAGCGCCGCTGGCCGCGTCGGGGGGACTCGTCCCGGCTGCGCCTCTCCGAGGGGCTGCTCTCCTCCAGCTCCAGCTCCTCCGGCGGCGGGGGCCGCGGCTGCTTCTGGGAGAGGCTCCTGCCGGCGGCGCGCCGCTTGGCCACGCGGTAGATGCGGAGGTAGACGAGGCCCATGACGAGGCAGGGCGCGAAGAAGGAGCCGACGCAGGAGGCGAGGATGTACCAGGTCTCGTCGTTGAGGCGGCAGCCGGCCGCCGGGCCCCCCGCCGGGGCGGCCGCGGAGAAGAGGGGCGGGCAGGAGATGGCGGCGGAGAGGAGCCAGACGGCCAGGATGGCCCCCTTGACGCGCCGGGCCGTGCGCCGGCGGCCGTACTCCACGGCCCGCGTGACCGACCAGTAGCGGTCGAGGCTGATGGCGCAGAGGTGGGCGATGGAGGCGGTGCAGAAGAGGACGTCGAGGGCCAGGTAGAGCCGGCACCAGCCCCGCCCGAAGGCCCAGCCGCCCGCCAGCTCGTGGGCCAGCGAGAAGGGCATCACCAGGGCGGCCACCAGGATGTCGGCGCCGGCCAGCGAGACCAGGAAGAGGTTCTGCGGCGCCCGCAGCGCCCGCCCGCCCAGCACGGCCAGCACCACCAGCACGTTGCCCGCCACCGTGAAGACGATCAGGAAGACCACCGCCGCCGCCAGCGAGGCCGCCGCCGCCGGGGAGTAGGGCGAGGAGGGCGCCGGGG
>NW_015167636.1:16847-20951 GCF_001447785.1 Gekko japonicus
GGGCGGGGCGGGCGCCCTCCTCGGCTGCTTGCCTGGCCCTGGGTGGGGGGCGCAGCCCTGCGCGGCGGGGATCTCCCTCCTCCTCCTCCTCCTGCCGCCGGCGCGCCAGAGTGCGGGAGACAAGCGGCTTCGCGGCGCCGCAGCGTCCGTCGTCAGGCGGCGAGTGGAGGAGAGCCGGCCCGGAGCGCCCGCCCGGGGAGTGTCGGCCACGCCGGCTGGAGGGCCGCGGGCGGGGAGGGGCGGGGCCGGCATGTCGCGAGGGGGGCGCGAGCCTCCCCCCCGCCGCCGCTTCCTCTCCCCTGGCCCTCGCGCCTGGCCGTCCCCGAGGCAGCCTCCGTCGGAACCGCGAGAGAGAACCAAACCCGAGCCCTGGATCTTCCCTGGCGCCGGTGAGAGGACTGGCAGTGGCGAGCGAGGAGCACTGCCCGGCCGGGGCCTGCACTGCAGCAGTGGTCCAAGCCAGGAGGGGGGAAGGCTCTGGGGCCTGGCCGGCTGGAGACTTCTGACCCCCACCCCACACCCACACCCACACCCCTGCAGGACTCCTGAGAAGAACAGAGGAGGAGAGCCCCTGAGGAGGAGGACTCAGCTGGGCAGGAGCTGGCCACCCAGAGGGGGCGCCCTGGCATCGCTTGGACTGCTGCCCCTGCTCTCTCCGCCCTGGACCGACGGGAGCCCCAGCCACTTGCAAGGCACCAGGACCATCCCAACAGGCCAGCAAGCCCCAGCAAGTTCCAAACCAGACTCCAGCCTGCGCGCCGCCTCCTCCCCAGGTCCTCTCGCACTGCCTGCCGTCTCCTCAGCGCAGCCGTGCAGGAAGACCCGGCTCCTTCCCTGCTCCTGCCACCACGTCTTCCGCCATGGCGGCACAGGGGGGAGTGCTCCTTGGGTGCCATGTCTTGCTGGCTCAATGGCAGGGGGGCCCAGCCCCCAGATGCCCCACCACAGCTACAGGCCTGCTTTGGAGGGGCTCTTCCAAGACTGAATGGGTTTGTAAAGCAATTTTCATATGTTTGACTTGTGGAAATGTCACAGAGCGTTCTTTTCCGTATTACTGATTTGGGGCCATTGTGTGGAAGTGACACTGGAGACTCAGAGAATCCCCAGAGAGTTCCCTGCCTTTTGGTGCCTTTTGGTGCCTGAGCAGCCAGTCCCCATCAAAAATCCTTTAATGAGCTTTTCAAAGGGTTTGTTTCAAATGAGGCTCTTCAGGCACTAAGTGGCAGGAAGGATTAGTGTGTGGGGGGTGATCACCTGCTAAGAAATCAGTTTTAAGTCATTAACAGAATCTGGTGGTTTCATTCCCTTCCCAACACTTGCATAAGCAAAAGTCAAAGTCCAGCCTCAGGGCTGAGCATCTTTCCCCAAGCCAATGGCATAACCTTTGCACACACGGAGCTGCAGTGGATGCACTGAGCTTCCACATATGCCACATCTGTGGAGAAGGTGTCTCCTTGTCTGTCTACCAGGTTGCAGGCAATGTTCCTGCAAGACTGAGATGCATGGGGTAGTTGTTAACCCAGGAACTGCATTGCAACCTGTGACAAAAACTGGATAAGGGGATATACGGCCTCCCCCCATTTCCTTTTACCTTTCCCTGACAGCCCCATAGCATCCCCCCTTTCCTGCTTCCTTCTCTCCTTCCCATCCATCACACAAACTTTCTTTATCTGCCTTCTCTGTCTTTAGCTTTCCTTTCTTCCCTCTCTTTGGCAGACACTACATGGGAAAACTAATGGCTCAGTTGTGCAGTGCTGGCTACCAAGCCAGGCCCAGTTGCTGGGTGCTGTATCCCCTTTCCCCCCTCCTGGCAACCCTCATCTCCTCACCTGTTGTTGCTTCCTTAATCCCCCCCCACACTTTTATCTGCCTCCCAGTTTCAGCAATATCCATTTTTTATTTACTTCATTTTTTACCCCAACTCTCTTCATAATGGGGACCCAAAACAGCTGACATCATTCTCCTCTTATCCACTTCATCCTTACAACAATTTTGTGTGATAAGCTAGGCTGGGAATGTTTAACTGGCCCAAGTTCACCCAGTGAGCTTTCACAACAGAGTAGAAATCTGAACCTGGGTCTCCCAGATTCTAGTCTGTAACTTTAACCACTATACCACACTGACTTTTGTGAGGTAGCTTCTTTTGAACAGTTATGAGCACCTAGTCCTAGGTGAGTCATCCAAGTCATGTGATAACAAGTTTCTCAGTGGTTGCTGCCAGGCTTGGCCGCAATGAGCCAGTTTGGTGTCGTGGTTAAGTGTGTGGACTCTAAGCTGGGAGAACTGGGTTTGATTCCCCATTCCTCCACTTGCAGCTGCTGGATGACCTTGGGCAAGCCATAGTTCTGTCAGCAGAGTTAAAAAACAGCTTAGCAATGCCAGAGTTCAATAATCAGATCCAGAGTCCATGTGTGTTTAAAAATATAAAAGTTTACTACAATTCTACCATAGGGAAGGGTAAACTTGGGAGAAAATAACAGAGAGCTAAATCAGTTACATCCTCTCTAGACTAGAAGAACCTGGAAGATGGACCCTCTCACATGCTTCTTCTCCAAGACGAACAAAGAGGGGAAGAGGGGCCATAAAATGCAAAGTTACTAATACCTTGCTCCCAATCAAACTCTCTGAACATGGATGCTTTTCGCGGGCTAACAGACTTGAGCTAACATTGGCTAACACAAAGACAGGTGATTTCCTGCAACAACAGAACAGACATTTAACCCTATACACACACATTGAGTGTTTTCAACATGCAAATACCCAACACTTTTGTGAGGTAGCTTCTTTTGAACAGTTATGAGCACCTAGTCCTAGGTGAGTCATCCAAGTCATGTGATAACAAGTTTCTCAGTGGTTGCTGCCAGGCTTGGCCGCAATGAGCCAGTTTGGTGTCGTGGTTAAGTGTGTGGACTCTAAGCTGGGAGAACTGGGTTTGATTCCCCATTCCTCCACTTGCAGCTGCTGGATGACCTTGGGCAAGCCATAGTTCTGTCAGAGCTGTTATCTCAAGGACTGTTCTGGAAAGAGCTCTCAGCCCCACCTACCTCACAGGGTGTCTGTTGTGGGGAGGGGAAGGGATAGGAGTTTGTAAACCACTCTCAGACTCCGAGTGAAGGGCAGGGTATCCACCACCAAGGCCAACACAGCCATGGCAAGGGCCCTGCCCCCTCCCTCTACCTTTTACTGAAGGAAACTAAGGCTTGAAGACTGGCAATACTATTGTGGTTGCCTAGCAATGGACACTGATGCTGTTAGTTTTTAAAGCTGCAGGCACTACGTTTATTATTTGGACTTAATACCCCCCCCCCATTTTTTCAAATATTTAAGATTTTTCTGCAAACCTGGGCCTTTTTCAAGTTTGTAGAAAGATCTTCCTTGTCTGTGTATGGCTCCAGTCTCCAGATTAAAGTATCAGCCGATGAAGCCATGCTGAGAATTAGTTCTATTGATTGCTCCTCCGCTTTGTAGCATTCAAGTTTTCTGGGGCTGAGCTTCATGGCAGTGTCTGCAGGAAAGGGCAGATGCCCCTTCTTTCATTTATTTTTGTGTGTTGCCATTCTGAGCCCTTTTTGACTGTCGGTGGTCCCAAGTAGTTGAGTTCTTTTACACCATTTTAACAGCTATTTTTATGCCATTCATATGCTTTTAAATCAATGTTGATGCATTATGCACAATTGATATGCCACTTATTCACCATTTATATGCAAATGATGCATAAATACCATTTTAAAATGCTTGCAGCAGGAAAATGCAGCAGGAAATAGAAAATGGTGCAAAAATAAAAAGCTGCGGGGTTCGGTTTCTGCTGAGAAGAAACAAACTGGGATGGGCCTTGCTGAGTTGAACCAGCAGGAGTGAGGAATTCAGTAGCATCCCGAAGAGGGAGAAATGAACCATGTTACACCCCTCTAGGCAGGGGCGTAAACTACGGGAGAGAGAAGCTGCCCTGGCATATCCCGGAGTGAGCACTGGCCCTTTCTGCACTCTCCTTTTAATCCATGTTCACCACGATGTCCTTCAAGCAAGTCTGCACTAAAATAGAATTCAACCTTCTTTTTATTCCGGGTTCCCCCCCCCCCCCTCTCTCTCTCATCATACGGCGCA
>NW_015167636.1:21119-28872 GCF_001447785.1 Gekko japonicus
CCCCCACCCCCCCCCCCCAAGGCTTTAGTGTAGTTGATTTATAGCCCTCCCTCCCCTGCAAGCAGGCTCAGGGCAGGTAGCAGCAATAACAATAAAAACACTTAAAAGAATATATATCAACAATTGAAACAGTATCAGATGGCAGCCGAACCATTAGGACAAGTTAATACAAGTGGGTTTTGCATCAGGTGCAACAGTAGATGTTACAGTAATACAGAGAAACAAAGCGAGTGGGCAGGAAGAGAGGGAGCCAGCCTAGATTGTCACTGCTGCCTCAACCACAGTCCTGGTGTTACAGGCTACAGTGCTCCCCCCCCCCAGAGTGCTAGGTAACATCATGAAACTGCTTAGGCTTAAACTGTGCAGTTTCATCCTCTCCACTCTGCCTTCTTTCTCTGGGACTTTGGGACACTTACTTGCCGCACACAGGAGCCCCCCTCCACTGCCTTACCTTATTTTTTTTCCCTTGGGATCTTTGGAAGTTCTGCCTAAAGCCCTTCTTTCAACCTGTGAATCATCCAGACAAACAACGTAGTGGAAGTTAAGCTGATTTTGGAGGTTGCAGCTTCAAAGAAGAAGAAATTGAGGGGATAGGAATATTTCTGTCTTTAGCTATGTATGCTGGGGGGGGGGGGACAGAGGCCTGTTGCTGAAATGCTGGAGGTTAAGGTGATTTTGGTATCCTGAGACTTGCAGCTTTAGAGAAGAAGAAATGGAAGAGATGAAAACATTTTTTTTTGTCTCTGTGCATATGTATGTGGGGGGGAGGATAAAGTTGGTTCATCAAATACAGAAAGTGAGGCAATTCTGCTGTTCTGGATGCTACTTCAACCAAACAAATTTCCACATGTTTTCAGGTCAGGTTATCTGAGAAGCCAGTATTTACTGTGGGTTTACTCAGGGGTCATTTCGTAGAAAAAGAGCTGCAGGAGCTCATTAGCATAAGATACGCTAATGAGCGACTAGGCTATTAGCATAATAGCTCATTAGCTTATGCCACGCCCCCTGACCTCACCAGAAGTGATGTCAGATGGGGAAGCGAAAAGGGGAGGGGAGGCATCTCCAAAAGTCTCCCCTTCCCTTCCCCAGCTAGCCTGCGGGGGGGGGGGGGGGGGAGGGGGGAGAGGAGAAGAAGAAGAGATTGGATTTATACCCTGCCCTTCACTACCCAAAGGTGTCTCAGAGCGGCTTACAAACTCCTTTCCCTTCCCCTCCCCACAACAAACACCCTGTGAAGAAGGTGGGGCGGGGAGAGTTCTTGACAGAAACTGCTCTTTTTCAAGAACAGCTCTTATCAGAACTATGGCTTGCCCAAAGTCATCCAGCCAGGTGCAAGTGGAGGAGTGGGGAATCAAACCCGGTTCTCCCAGATTAGAGTCCACACACTTAACCACTACACCAAACTGGCTCTCTAAAGTTTAAACCCCTTCTCACTAGAGTTGGGCTGCAGAAGGAGAAAAGGAAAGAGAGAGAGAGTAGAGAGAAGGAAAGAAAGAAAGAAAGAAAGAAGGGAAAAAAGGAAGGAAGGAAAGGGGATAAAAAGAGAAGGAAAGAGGAAAAGAAAGAGAAGGAAAGAAAAAAGGGAAAGAAAGAAAGAGAAGGGAAAGGAAAGGAGGAAAAGAGAAAGGGAGAAAGGAAGAAAAAGGAAAGAAAGAAAAGGAAAGGAGGGAAAGAAAGAGGGCAAAGAGATGGGGAGAGGGAGGAAAACTCTCCCCCCACCCCCACGGATTCCTCACTTACCATGATCAAGACCTTCCCCAGGCCGCAGTGTTCCGGCGCGGGCCCCGGGAGGCCAGCGATGGGCCTCCTCAGGCCTCCCACGGGCCACAGCACTCCGGCGCAGGCCCTGGGAGTCTGGCGATGGGCCTCCTTGGGCCTCCCACAAGCCACGGCACTCCAACACGGGCCCCGGGAGGCCAACGACAGGCCTCTGTAGGTCTCCCCCAGGCTGCTGCACTTTGGTGCCGGGAGCTGGGGGTGGGGCTTGCCGCCGCCGCCATTTGTGCCAGCTCCTGGGCTGCCGGAACGGTGCTCCGGTGAACTCCGGCCCCAAATGACCCCTGGATTTACTGTGGATTCTGAGATGCATTCAGAGATCACATTGAGTTTCCAGGATTCCCACCTAGACACAAAGCACAACCATGTGACCTTGGGCCGCTGACACACTCAGCCTAAGCTGTGAGGAGAGAGGGGGAAGAAGTATTCCCTTTCATACACAAATGAAATATTTACTCAAATTGTCTCAGTGAAGGAATTCATGACATTTTTCCTCTCATAGACTGGGGTTCAGACTATTAAGAGTGAAAAATTATATTTTTAAACATGATTAACTATTGATGGCATATGGCTGTATGATGCAGGCTTTGGGTTCTCTGTGTCATGCCTGCCATGCAGCATGACCCCGAGGACCCTGACCAAGGGGATTCTGCACCTTCAACTTCTGATGTTGAGTTCCCTGCACCCCTTGAATTGCCGGACCTAAGTCCTGAGGAGGATGAGCACCAGTCAACAGGAGCGTTTGTACCTGGAGCCGCACCGGCAGAGCCGAGCACAAGCACCACGCCTCCTGATTCCCCTCCCCCTTTGGCTCATTTGCGAGAGCAAAGGTGATGGGACATGGCAACCTGGCGAAAGGAGGCGCGCATGTGAGGTCAACGTCCTCTAAGCCCAGAGTACTGACTGGAGCCAGGACCCTGTTAGCGGCCAGTAATTGGCTAACAAGTGGAACGGGCTCTTTAGGCGGTTCTCTCAGATCCACAACTCATGCTGGCAACTAGTCTCTTGGATGACTCGCTGCACCCCGGATCCTGCATTCCTGTCTCCTGGTTTTCCTACTGATTTCCGGGCTCCTGACTCCGGTTTGCGTGATATTGTTTCTCTCCAGCTCCCTGACTACGGACTGTGTACCCTGACTTCTGACGAACGGCTTTCGGCTTCTGAACTCTTTAATACAACCTCTGTTAACCCTAGGCTACGTTTTGACTTGGTGTTTTGGACTTTGCTCACTTTACTCTGTCTTCTCTGATACCTTGACCTCGGACTGTGTTTCAGATTCCCGTGCCTGGCCTGGCCCGCCAGCACAATTGTGACACTCTGTTAGAATACTCAGCCTCAGGCTCTTCACTCCAGTTCAGTAAGTCAGGCAAAGGTTCTTTTATTAACAATGAAAAGGTAAGGCAACCTTGATTAACAATAATCAGAGGAGCAAAGGAAAATTCGATGTCCTTCAAGGATTGCCAAAATGCAAATAATGATCAAAATCAGCTGAAACTTACTCAAACTCAAAAAGGTAGGAGCAATCCTGCCCAAATGAGGCGCACTCCCCCCCTGCCTTTTGGCTTTTTATCCTTGGATGGACCTGTTAAGACGCTGCCCCTCCCTCTATCTATTAGAATTCCTTGGCTTTAAAAATAGAGTCAATCCTCTCTCTTTTATCGTTAATTTTAAAGATGACACCTTCGGGGATCGCCCACCGGTACTGAATTCCACTGGTTTGAAGAAAAGAGATTAAGTCCTTATAGCTTTTCCTTTTTTGACGAATTTCAAAAGGAATGTCTTTTAAAGTCTTAATGATTGTATTCCCCAGTTTCAGTGGAGTTGCTGAGGTTGCCTTTAATATAGCATCTCTGGTCTGTCTTCTTGCAAATTTGACCACAATCTCTCCAGGCAGGCTATTTTTTTAAATATAATTGGAGTAAGCCCGATAGGCAGTCTCCATATCTTTTACTATTTCATCCACTGACAAGCCTGTTACTGGAGCAATAATCTCACCCAGAGTTTTCTTCAAATCGTTTTCAGTTTCAGGATCTCCCTGGAACCTGAGAATCATGTTGGCCTTTTCCATTTGCAGCTGTAACAAACTGTTTTCTTGGAAGTTTTGTTTTGTTTCCACATCTCCCATTCTTTTCTTCATTTTCTTGTTTGTGGTGTCCATCTCTGTAATTTTCTCAGTCACATGCTCCACTTTCTTCTTCGTTTCTGCCAGCTGGCGCTGCTGTAGAGCAAAGTTTTGGTTTAATGAGGTCAGTTGCTGGTTAATACCATCGAGTTGTTCCATCATCGGCTTGAGCATATCCGCTAACATCTTCATGACGTCTGCTCCCTCTTCCGTTTTTGGGCTCTGACTGCCCAGTGCTTTCACTTTTAACTTTCCTCGGGAAGCCGCCATTTTACAGTTTTGTTTACAATTTCAAACTGTTTCGCAAGGGCTCGAAAAACTCGTCGCCTCAATATCGGCACTCACGTAAGTCTCTCAGAATAAACTCGCTGTTTACTTCCTCCCTTCTCCCTTCGATACGTTTATCTGTCCATGCACTTAAGAGGCATCCCTCTTTGCGACCCGCTTTTCCCACGAGGGGGGGAATTCATTTTTTAAAAAAAACTTCGTTTACTTTGAACTCACGTTCATTGTTGGTCATATCTCTGACCTTGCTCACATCGTTCGTTATTCCGCTCGAACTCCCGCGCTTGTCCCGGTCGAATTAGCTTGTGCCCAAAGGCCACACAATGGCAGGACCATCAGGGCGGAGGGAAGCCTCGATTCTCTGGCATCGAGCCATCGAAGAGGCTAACCCTCAAAAGCCCTCTGACCTGGAGCCTATCACAAAGGCTCCGTGGGGATGCCACTTGAGGTAGCACCCCTCCATGCCGCTGGTGTGCTAATCGCTCCCCTGAGGTCCGGGGAGAGCGACCACCATCGCCAATCCACAAACCGGAAGTCAATTATAATAATTCTTATAGCAAATTAATACCAAATGTTACAGTGCTGCAAAGCAGTCTCTGAGACCAAGTGGGAAATGTTGCTTCATACTGCTGGTGGTCAATGGAAAGCCAGCATCCCCACTGTCCAAGTCCAGCTCCCGGGTCCGGCCACCTCCTGAAGTTGTGCTGGTAGCTGCCACCACTGCATCTCGCTGGCTTGTTGAACAGCCTTAGCCCACAAGGCACCTGCAGTCTGGATTGTTCCTCCTCAGTCCCCCTTGCCCTGCCCAGAAGTTGCATCTCAGATCCTGTTCTTTATAAATTAACCTCTTCCCCCTTTTCTAGACAAACCACTCCTTCTTTTACTCTTTGTACCTTGTTTAGCTCCACTCCTAGATCTGCCCTGCTGTTTCTTCCAGTCTATTTCCCTTTTATTCTCAGCCAGCTGCTCTAGCTTGATAATTTTTTAAAATCTTGCTTCTTCTTTTTTTGCCCACTTCAGCTCTTTCCTCACCCCAGCCATCACCCTTCTGATCTGCACATTACAAAGTCCTCAAGTTTGAGGGAGAACAATACAAGGATTTTGCATTCCATGCAGTGTTCCCTCTAAGCTGAGTTAGTGTGAGTTAGCTCACAGTTTTTTAGCCTCCGGCTCACACGTTTTTGTCTCAGCTCAGGAAGGATGGCTCCAGAGCAAACTAATTTATGCAGCAGCCAAATTGCTCGCTCACAACTTTAGTGCCAATAGCTCACAAAGTAGAATTTTTGCTCACAAGACTCCACAACTTAGAGGGAGCATTGATTCCATGTCTGATGGGAGGTTTGTACCTCCCCAGAGGCCCATGGCATGGCTATTGAGTCTCTGTAAAAAAAAACCCCACAAAAACAGGTTGCTTACATGGCTCCATGTAAGTTTCACAAAGGAACCCATAGTGGTTCCACTGGGAGGTTTGAGGATTTGAAAACAGCAAGGCAGGGTGGCTTGTGGTTGCAAGCAAAAGGGCTGGTGTTCATCTGGGAAGCATAATAATAATAATAATAATAATAATAATAATAATATACTTTATTGTCATTGTACACAGTACAACGAAATTAAAAGTGCAATCATTTCAGTGATCTACAGCCATACACATATACACTCACACAACCATTCACAAAACTCCCACTGCAGATTCCATGCAAAGCCCTCATGTTATTCCCAAACAAAAACATGGACTTTGTAATAAGAACATCAGAAGAGCCCTGCTGGATCAGACCTTTGGTCCCTCTAGTCCAGCATTCTGTCTCACACAGTGGCCAACCAGTTCCTCTGGAGGGCCAACAAACAGAGCATAGAGACTGAGGCCTTCCCCTGATGCTGCCTCCTGGCTCTAGGATTCAAAGGTTTAGTGGAGGTTCCCTTCAGTCACCATGGCTAGTAGCCATAGAAGAAGAGGAGGAGGAGGAGTGTGACGGACTCCAAGCTTGAGATCAGCCTGCAAGAAAAGACACCTGCAGTCACGTGACTAGCAGTGGTGATGTAATGCTGGTGCAGAACTCAAGGGAGAGTTCTAAATGAAAAAAACAAGCAAACAAACTCTTGACAGTTGGGGAGTTTGGCAGTTGAGACTGTCAGTTGGTGTGTAGTCAGTTGGTACTATGCCAGGGGACTGACAAGTCTTGTTGAACATCTGTCTGACAAAGTTAAGCATCTGCTTCCGGTGGGTGGATCGGCGATGGAGGTCGCTCTTCTCGATGTCTGAGGAGGTGACTAGCACACCCTCGGCTTGAAGGGGTGCCACCTCAAGTGGCACCCCCACAGAGCCCTTGTGAAGGGTTCCAGGCCAGGGGGCTCTTGAGGGTTAGCCTCTTTGATGGCTGGATGCCGGAGAATAGAAGCTTCCCTCCGCCCCGATGGTCCAGCCGGCTGGGTGACCTTAGGGTACAAGCCAATCTAACTGGGACAAGCGCAGGAGATCGAGCGAAATAGCATATGAAGAGAGTGGGGTCAAGTTATGACCAACAATGAACGTGAGTTCGACATAAACAGATTATTTTACTAAAACGGAGTAACACCCCCCCCGTGGGAAAAACGGTGCGTAAGGAGGGACGCCTCCTAAACGCGTTAATGGACTAACGTAGCAAAGGGGGAAGGGGGGAAGCAAACAGCGAATTCTTTTCTGAGAGACTTACTTGAGTACCAATAGTGGAACGACGAGTCTTTCTGGTCCTGGCATAGCGGTTTGGAAGTGTAAACAAAGTGAAATATGGCGGCTTCAAAACCGAAACCAGGCAGTCAGAGCCCAAGACCAGAAGAGGGAGCAGACGTCATGAAGTTGCTAGCAGATATGCTGAAGCCAGTAATGGAGCAACTCGGTGGTATTAACCAGCAGTTGGCCACACTGAACCAAAACTTCGCTCTGCAGCAGCGCCAGCTGGCAGAAACAGAGAAGAAAGTGGAGCATGCAACTGTAAAAATTACAGAGATGGATATCACAAATAAGACGATTAAGAAAAGAGTGACGGATGTGGAAACAGTACAAAAACTTCAGGAAACTCGTGTGTTACAGCTTCAAATGGAAAAAGCTAACATGACTCAGATTTCAGGGGATGCCTGAAAAGGAAAAAGAAGATCTAAAGACTCTGGGAGAGATTATCGCTCCAGTAACAGGTATATCAGTGGATGAAATAGTAAAAGACATGGAGGCTGCCTATCGGGCATACATATTAGGAGAAATAACTTGCCTGGAGAGATTGTGGTGAGATTTGCAAGAAGACAGACCAGAGATGCGGTATTAAAGGCAACTTCGGCAAATCCACTGAAAATTGGGAACACAATCATAAAGACCTTAAAGGATATCCCATTTGAAATCTGTCAAAAGAGGAAAGGCTACAAGGAACTTATCTCATTTCTTCAAACCAATGGAATTCAGTACAGGTGGGCGATTCCAGCACTAGGACCAGAGCTTTCTCGGTGGCGGCTCCCTACTGGTGGAATGAGCTCCCGGAGGAGATCAGGGCCCTGCGGGACCTCTTGCAGTTCCGCAGGGCCTGCAAGACGGAGCTCTTCCAC
>NW_015167636.1:29474-39211 GCF_001447785.1 Gekko japonicus
ACGGATGTGGAAACAACACAAAAACTTCAGGAAACTCGTTTGTTACAGCTTCAAATGGAAAAAGCTAACATGACTCTCAGATTTCAGGGGGTGCCTGAAATTGAAAAAGAAGATTTAAAGAAGACTCTGGGAGAGATCATCACTCCAGTAACAGCTATATCAGCGGATGAAATAGTAAAAGACATGGAGGCTGCCTATCGGGCATACTCTAATTATATCAGAAAAAATAACCTGCCTGGAGAGATTGTGGTGCGATTCGCAAGAAGACAGACCAGAGATGCGGTATTAAAGGCAACTTCGGCAAATCGACTGAAAATTGGGAATACAATCATAAAGACTTTAAAGGATATTCCATTTGAAATCCGTCAAAAGAGGAAAGGCTACACGGAATTGATCTCATTTCTTCAGACTAATGGAATTCAGTACAGGTGGATGATTCCTGATTGTGTAAGTTTTAAAGTCAACGATAAAAGAGAGATTGACTCCATTGTTACAGCTAAGGAATTTTTGAGACGTCAGCTTGGACTGGAAGAAGAACATAAAGATGAAGAATCCAAGTCAAGTGACTCTGCTACTTCGGGAATGGACGAGGATTCTGTGGGGGAAGCGGGTGCGGGAGTGGGAGCAATGAAAACTGTATATGACTTTAGGGATAGAAAACCGAAATAAGGGCAGAAGGACTCTGTAAATCGCTCTTTGAAGTAAAGAAGATGCTCAAGAAGTAGTCTCACAAAGATTAACTTACTAATGTAGAAGATGTGTTAAACAAGAACTTCACAAGTATATTGTATAACTAACACTTGTCTTACTAACATTTATATTAACATGGAAAGGATCTCCTACTCTTGGGATTTTAGTTAGTGTGGGTATCTTTCCTTTATCCTTAGTTGTAGCTTTCCCCTCCCTTTATTTTTCGTTGTAGTTATTAGTCTTATGAAAAATAATAAAAATACCCTTTTGGCGGTTTCAAAAAAAAAAAGCGAAGCATCTGACAAAGTTAAACCACAAGAGTCATTGCATAAAAAGGGCGGTGTTCATGAAAAGCCACAGAGATTTTTGTTGTTGTTCTGTCTCACAGTCGAGTCCGACTCTTCGCGACCCCATGGACCAGATCACGCCGGGCCCTCCTGTCTTCCGTCATGCTCCAAAGTTTGCTCAGTTTCATGTTCATTGCATCTATGACACTGTCTAACCATCTCATCTGGAGAGCCACAGCCGGTCTGAGTAGACAAGACAGACCCTGATGGACCAGGGGGGGGGGGTCTGATGCGGCAGAAGGCAGCTCCATGTGTGTGTATATTTTTGGCAGAGGTAAATGGGGTCGCAATTGAGGGCTCATTCACACTGGTCATTTACAGCTACTTTATGAATGGATGTCTTCCTGTGATGATTAGTAGGACTTTTATTTAAAACTCCTGGGGGGTATCCAGCAGCAACTGAAGAAGTGAGCAGTGACTCACGAAAGCTCATCTCCTACCACAAATTTTGTTAGACTTCAATGTGCTCCTGGACTCTTTTCTACTGTTTCCCCCCAGGGAGCCAAAAGGTGCCATGTGAGCAGTTCAGGAGCTGAGTGTAGCTAGAAGTTCTGTCCTCTTGGGCGTAAAGTGTTGAAAGGAAATAGCCCGCTTGCTTGTTGCATAAGATAGCCTCTAGCCTTCTTCCCAAACTGGGAATAAATCAAAGGAACAGGAACAACTTCCCACTGAAACAGAAGCAGAGGTGAAGAGCCAGTGTGACACAGTGGGTTGGCATGTCAGACGAGGCTCTGGGAGACCTGGGTTTGAATCCCTGCTCTGCCATGGAAGCTTGCTGGGTGACCCGGGGCTAGTCACACACTCCTCCCAGCCTCCTCAAACATGCAGGGTGGTTATGAGGGCAGAATGCAGCATTGTGGGACACTTTGAGTCCCCACTGGGGGAGGAAAGCTGAATGTCACTACTGAAGTGTAGACCTGCTACTGGAAAAGGAGGTCCATCAGCTTTTGCTTTCTTTGGGGCACTTGTTTCAGGGCTGCTAAAGGCCTTTCCCCCGACCCTAATCAGCTTTGCTGTTTCTATTATAACGTCTCTGGGAAGCCACCCCAGAGCTCACACCAGCTCCTCTTGCTAGGCTTGGGGAGCAACTGCATGTCTCCCAGGGCTTCTGGACCAGGAGCGAATCAGACTACTGGTCACTTTCAAAGAGCTGGCTGGCATTTGCAGGCAGAAAGACAGAACTGACGTTAACAGGGAGTTCTGGCCTCACACTTAGGCAAGCAGGAGTAAAAGGTTCGCAGTTGCTGCCTAAACACAACCAGCTATTTATTGCCCCTGACCGTTTGTATATGTCTGGTAGAACATGTATCTGCGGGTTCATTTTCCTTTATAAGCTGCTCTGACTATTGCAGATTTTAATGTACTTCAATTATTGATTGAACTAAGGTGTCCTTGGTCAATTGGGTTGATCTCTGTAAACAGAAGGATCCGGCAGCTGACACAAATGAATCTGTCCTTCTTGCCCGGCCAAGTTGGAGCGAGAAAAAGGAGCAGCCCTGCTTGCACAAATTTCTGGCTTTCATGATGGTTGCTGAATGTGTTTCTGTCAGGCTGTAGCCCTGGAAGCTGCACTGGTTAATCAGAGAGTGCACCAGCTCCATGAATTCGAACTGGCAGTTTAGCAGTCTGGCCTCATCTGACCAATAAGGAACCCCCCCTCAACTATTTAACGGTGGCAATTCCCAAATTGCTAGGGTTATTAGCTCTAGGGCTGTGGTCACACGCACCAGTTTGAGCGGCGGGGAAGCAAGGCTATCTCCTCTGGAGGAATTTGACACGCAGTTGTGAGATCACACGGCCCTTTCAAGCTGCGGGCTCAGTCTGTCACTGTGTGATCAGGCGCAACCTCTGGTGAGTAAGGTTTTTTTTGACCATTTGTTTCCCATGCACATAAATGAGGAATCGCACCTCTGCACTGAGGGCTTCCTATGGCATATGTGATGATGCACATACTGCGAAGGCGGGGGGGTGGGGTACAGCACGGAGCTGGGATGCAATGATCAGACCATCCCGATGGCATAAGAGCGTGCTTGCCTGATCAGACAGGGGAAAGTCCGTCCGTGGCCCATCGGAACCCGTTAGAGCCAGACTTTCCCAGGTGTCTTTTAAGTCTGCTTCTGTGGCAGAGCAGCACGGCTTGCCGACGACTGCGGGACGCTTCCCAGATGTTGCTGTCTGATCGCACCCTTTAGGTCCGTCAGGCATTTGCACCTATGTCAGGTCTAAAGGCGCATGTGATTGCAGCCTAGGTTGGGAAATACCTGGAGATTTGGGAGATGGAGACTGAGGAGGGTGGGGTTGGGGAAGGAGGGACTTCAATGGGCTACAGTGCCACAGGGTCCACCTTCCAAACCAGCCATTGTTTCCAGGTGAACTGATCTGTGTCACCTGGAGATCAGTTGTAATAGCAAGAGATCTCCAGCCACTACCTGGAGGTTGGCAACCCTACAACTGCAGTAGTAATCCCGCTTAACACATACAGAGAATTTTCTTTAAAACCATCCTGACATTTTCTGGAGGGGACTGTATATTAGAACATTCCTGTTTAATAAAGCTCAAATATCAAACTAATACCGTCTCCCTAAACTGCAGGGTTTAATGGCATACCTTAAAAACAGTGGAGCTGAAAAAGAAAATAGAAGAGGATTCTGGGAGGGAGGGAGGAAGAGCACTGGAAAACTTGTGGGAGTTGCAACCCTAGGAAAAAAGGCATTTCAGCTTCTGAGTGCAGAGATATGAATTGTGACTGTCAAGAGATTTTTTTAACATATAATGGCTTCTAAATTGTGAACCTGTGTTGGCTTGATCCTCCAAAACCTCCCCACTGTAAACCTTTTCTTTGGCCTGCTGATCTCTAAGCAGCCTTATCAGTTAAGGGTCTGTTCCATCCCTTTGTTGTTCAGTCGCACAGTCAAGTCCAGATCACGCCAGGCCCTCCTGTCTTCCGTCCTCTGGAGTTTGCTCAACTTCATGTTCGTTGCATCGATGACACTGTCTAACCATCTCATCCTTTGCCGTCCCCGTCTTCTTTGACCTTCAATCTTTCCCAGCATCAGGGTCTTCTCCAGGGAGTGCTCCCTTCTCATTGGGTGGCCAAAGTATTTGAGCTTCAGTTTCATTATCTGGCCTTCCAGGGAACAGTCCGGGTTGATTTCTTTTAGGATCGACTGATTTGATCTCCTTGCAGTCCAAGGGACTCTCAAGAGTCTTCTCCAGCACCATAGTTCAAAAGAATCTATTCTTCGGCGCTTGGCCTTCCTTATAGTCCAACTTTCGCAGCCATACATGACTACTGGGAATACCATTGCTTTGACCATGCGGACTTTTGTTGGCAGAGTGATGTCTCTGCTTTTTATCATGCTGTTTAGGTTTAGGTTCCATCCCTATCTCCCATGAAATATGTGTAGAAGGTATGTTTTCTTTTTCTCCCTAGAAAGAATGCAAGATATACTGTGAAAGGGGGGGGGGTAAAAGTGAACTATGTTTAATGATGGAATTGGTGAACGTTCTTTTGGAATTCTAGACCCTGACCTTTTGTCTGTTTTATCCTATAAAAGAAGAACTTTGAATCTTGTTCAGAATGCCAGCTTGATCTTTTCTTTCGTGCATCAGGATGATCAGCTTTATTTTATTTATTTGTTTTATTAGATTTATATACCGCCCTCCCCAATGGGCTCAGGGCGGTGTACAACAGTTAAATATACTGCATGCTCTGATAGCCTAAAGTGTTGAGTGGATCTTTTTCTTTCCCAGATAGAACTCAAGATAAGGGGGGGGGGATTATATTAAGATTTTGAAAACTCCCCTAACTGTGGCAGAATGGGCTGGCTCTGGCCTGCAGGCTTTATTCCACCCTGGCCTCTTAGATATTTCTCAACACCCGGAGGGGCTTTTCTTTCACTCTTGGGTAGCCCACCACCTGTTAAACTCAGACTCTCATTTGCCATGCTTTGGGGCCTACAGAGGGAGGGAAATTCCTGAGGAAGGGGTGTGAGTGAGCGAGTGTGTGAAGAGCTCTGTTGTAGTGGCGATGTAACTCTTCTTAAGATACCTCCCTAAGCAGGGATGACTTTGAAGATGACTGTGCATGCTTCGCTGTCTTAGAGAAAATAATGGTATGTTCACAGGTGGGGGTGTAGAGCGCGCGAAAGCTAGATAGGATTATTGTGGGGTGTGATTGGACAGGACCCAAGGCAGGGGGCTGATTTGAACTGTCTATAATTGGGGATTTTCCTGTCTGAACCTCAGTTCTGACACAGTACTGGTCTCAGCTTGGAACATCTTTATTCATCAATAAACAGATTACTGCCAGAGAGTGTTGTTGAGAGTAACTTTGTCCAAGAGTCTGACACCACCACCACCTGACCTTTACAGGAACCACCCACTGGGAGGTCAGGGCTCCCAGCTTCCTTTCCAAGTTCTGAGGCCTTGCCTCAGTGTCTCCCAGTGCCCAGCACCTGGTCACCATGGGGACAGTTTATTGCCTTGTGTGCCCCTGGAGGAATAGCCACTTGTCAACTGCCTGCCTTCCCCCTGGCGTTCCTTTCAAAATAGTGTGTCTGAGACGGTGGAGGTCTATGTGGTACAGAGAAGCATGAACAGCATCTTTAGTTATAAAGTATTTACTAAAAAGAAAATGTTCACAAGCATCCTTTTAACATAGCACCAGATTGAGCAAGGGATCCAAAATAAATTGGTCCCTCTCTCTATACATGCCCTATCAGATGCTAATAGGACAGGCTCCTAAAGCTTAGGAAGTTACAAATCTCTACAGAGTTGAACAATACAGGTGTTTTCCCAGTAGGTTGGAAAACTAGCATAGTGGTCCCTGTCCACAGAAAGGGAGATAAATTGGATCCAAATAATTACTGACCTATTAGTCTTCTTGATAGTTTCTAAATTGTATGGCAAATATCTTCTCCAAAAATTGGAGGATTGGGTTAGGGATAATAACATATTACATCCTCATCAAGCGGGTTTTAGAAGTGGCCAAAGCACAATAGATCACTGCCAAACGCTTCTCCAGCTTGCCAATTCGGACACGAATGGCCCAGTCAAATTCCTGTGTGTGGCAGTTGTTGGGCTGGCCACAGTTTTCGATTCCATGGATGGGGGCCGAATCTGGGAGAAGCTTGCGCAGACTAATATCGATAAAAGATTATTGCTCCTTATAAGTGAACTGTATTCAGATACATCAGGAAGAATTATTGGGTGTATATCGGGTTCCCTAACTAAGGAAATTGCAGCAGGGAAGGGGGTAAAACAAGGGTGTGTCTTAGCTCCACTACTCTTTATATAAAAATGATATTGTCTCAAAGTTATCCGGGCCAGAATTTGTTGCGCCAACTTTAGGCCATCAGAAAGTTCCAATATTGATATGTGTGGACGATATGGTCCTAATTTCTTTAATTAAAATTGGATTAAAGAGACTGTTATACAACCTGGGTGAATATTGCAGAGGAGAAACTAATAATTACTATGCTGACTAATTCACTGATGCTCATATTTAACTGTTTTTAATTGTGAATGGGCTAAAACCATGGTTCAAAGCCTATTCTCCTCTCAGAAGAATGCTTTGCTAGCTCTAAAACACAAACTTTTACCTTTCTCATAAATGTTCCTGCATATCTAGAACCCGGGTCAGATGCTGTCAAGTGTGGCATAGCAAGTGCAGCAGAAGTAACGGGCCTTGTGGGACCAGGCTGTTGCGTTCAGGCAGCCCTTGGTGGCTCGTGTGCAAGGAGATCTTTGACTACCACACACATTGCTGAGACACTGGACTATGGGGCCAGAGTTTAAATTCTGCTTGGGATCTATGTGTGCATACGCACATGACCATGAGGACTACATTCAAGGAAGTCACTTTTTAAGCAATGAGATTCGAGCAGCAACCCCTTAGAAGCTGAGGACCTCGGCTCTTTGTTTTTGCATTTATTGCTGCATTTTTGTCTTCTCCAGGCTGTAGCTCCCGTTTTTAGTCTTGCCCTGTAGTCAAGGAATCATCCCCGTCTTGAGGGCAAAGGCAGTTTGTGTAGAGCAGAGGAGGTAATACGTCCCGTGCTCCTGCTATCCCATCCCAGTAAACAAGTTCTACAGATTTTTGTGGTGTTTTAAAAACTGCTTGTGTTTCAAACAGACCACCCCTCTGTTAACCTTTCCAGAGCTTTGTGTGTGGCTCCTCCAGAATGGAACTGTGATGTATTCAATAGCTGCCATTGTAATACATGACTGTATGTGAAATACCTGATTGAAGTTCCATGTCAAGCTTCATCCTGGGCTAGGATCCTAATTCCTCCAATCCTATTGGTAGCCCAGGAAGAACCAACCAATCACGTGCCATCAAGCTCCCTGAGCGGGAACGTCTGTGATTGGACTTTATGTATACAATCTTATTGGTTGGTATTGTATAGTAGGGCGTGGCTACATTAGCCGGGAGAGTTTAAAAGCAGAACAGCTTCAATGCAAAAGCTGTTCTGGCTATCAGATGTTGATCCGTGTTGGAGTTGTGTTCAAGTTGTTGAATAAAGTTGAACCTTTGCTGAATCACTCTCCGACTACTTTGTTAAGCCAGCGACTTAACAGGAACCTTCCTCATCACCAGGAGCCCAGAAGAAGGGGCTTAAAAGGAAGAAACAGAAGTAGCCTCACAGTTTGAATTGTGGCTCTTGCGCACAGAATCTTCAAGCTAAGTGTGTGCGGGGGGGGGTGTGCTTTGTAAGTTCCAGCGATGAAGAAAAAAGGCCCCTTTATTCCCTTGGGCCAGACTTTCATGAAGGATCTCTGTCTGTTGTTTGCAAAACGCAGACAGGCACTCAACTAAATTATACATTTCTGTCTTCAATTGCTTTTTGAAAATGTCTGAAGGTGGAGCAATATATTGTCTAGACTCATAAAGCATACGCACCAACTTTATTTGATTTATGTTACGAGATATCCCACTGAGCTAATATGCAGTACATAATTTGCAAAAATTTATGAATAAAAACTGCTGTGTGGTACAACGAAGTGTCATGCTTGTGCTCAGCGGCGCCTCAGAGGTTATAGAGGGTTCCCCTTTCTGCCCCTCCTCCTCCTCCTCCTCAGCTCCTGCAAGCCCTTCCTGGACTCTTCTTGATGCTCACCCAGTTAAGGAGGGCCGCCCCTTGGATTTGGCCCGGCAGTCTCTTCCCCAGCTTTAGAGCCTGTCTGCTGGGCCCACCTTACCCAAGGAGCAGTTCTGCTGGTTCTCCAGGGCCTGTCCGTTCCTTGAGAACCGTCTCTGCTTCTCTCTTGGGTAAGCTGCTGGCAAATAAGCCCTTCCTTTGCCTCCTCTCTTGGCAGCCTCCTTTCCTTGCAGATACTGACGGACTGCACGAGACGTGGGATGTGAGTCAGGTTGGCCCTTCCAAGCATCAGAAGCAACAGAACGTTTTGGAAGGCGAGTCCCTGGATACTGTGTGCAACTGCAAGCTGGGGCGGGGAACCCCCAACCTGCCTCATGTCACATGGCTTCTGTAGTTAGGTCTTTGTTCCGGAGGAGGGCCAAGGAGGCCAGCAACATTATGGGCATTATGTGCCACGAACTCTAAGACAGCTTCTGTTTGACTCCAGCCAATCTCATAAGCTCTGGGCCACTACCCCCTGTATATTGAAGGCCGTACAACCAGGCTCTGACGTCACCTCAATGGCGACGAGAATAGTCATAACAGTCCCCTAGTGGTGATGTGGGGCTAAGCGGGCAGTTTGAATTCAGTTGGTGGAGTTGGAGAGAGATTTCAGTTAGAGGAGACGAGTGTTGGCTGTTGACTCTTCCTCTGTAATACTCTGCTAACAACAGTTTCTGTCCTTCATTTCTGGATTAAATATGCCTTTTCGCTGTTGTGTTCCTGAATGTATTTCCATGGAAGAAAGAGGTGGGTCGATTCCCCGAAGCTTCCCTTTCCCCCCCCTTCCCCCTCCCCCCCATCTTTGCAATAGAGAGACGCTGGGGGGGCCTCACTGGGAGGTCGGGGGGCCTGAAAGACTCCCGCTCTGCTGCATACAGGTGCAGAGACTTCGCCGTGACGGCTCGGTTGGGAACCCCGCGCTGCCCCGCTGCCGCCTGGCCGGGCATCTTCCAGGCCCTCCTCCACCGCCAGGCGCTCCCGCCGGCCCTTCCCCGGGCCTCCTGAACCAGGCCTCACCGCCCAACGGCGGGTCCCGAGTGGCGTTGCTCAACCTTCACGCGGAAGAGTCGAGGCGCCCTTTCCCCGGCCATGCCTGGTCTTGGTGGGGTTCTTTGCATTTCTTGCACCGGGAATTCAGAGGCTGGAGTCCCTTTAGCAAGCATGTCACCCTGGTGTGAAGTCCAGCATTTTGGCGGCGGTGGCAGCCCCCCTCCCCCCCGTGTTTTGAGCATCCTTCGTGAACAAGCCCCCCACCCTCTAGGGCCCTGGGCATCCCGCAATAACATATGCGGAGCTACAAACGGCAGGGTGAAAATTGCCCTTTTCTTTCCTTTTTTAAAATCATATGTGGGGTTTTTTTTGGGGGGGGGGATAATAATTCCATCAGGCCAGAAAATGGAAGGCTGGATGCTGAAATGGACTTGCACAGATCTGCTTTGAGATTATACATAATGCAAACTCTCCCACCGACCCGAGGCCATCAGGGCTCACGTAGAAATATTTCCCCCCCTTTTTAAAAATTTGTGTGTGGGGGGGGGGGGTTCGTAAATGCGGG
>NW_015167636.1:39247-39720 GCF_001447785.1 Gekko japonicus
TGGTGACCTCTGGCGACTCACAGAGCCACAAGGTATAGATAGGGACTCTGGGGCAAGGGATGCTCTGTATTCTTGGTGCTTGGGGGGGCAACAGTGGGAGGGCTTCTAGTGTCCTGGCCCCACTGTTGGACCTCCTGATGGCACCTGGTGTTTTTGGCCACTGTGTGACAGAGTGTTGGACTGGATGGGCCACTGGTCTGATCCAGCACTGGCTTCTCTGATGTTCTTATAAGAGGGAATTGGATAAACATATGGAGCAGAGGTCCATCAGTGGCTTTTAGCCACAAGGTATATGGGGACTTTCGGTCGGGGGCAAGGGATGCTCTGTATTCTTGGTGCTTGGGGGGGCAACAGTGGGAGGGCTTCTAGTGTCCTGGCCCCACTGCTGGACCTCCTGATGGCACCTGGTATTTCTGCCCACTGTGTGACACAGAGTGTTGGACTGGATGGCCTGATCCAACATTGGCGTCTCT